>NC_134704.1:38014254-38261754 GCF_043290135.1 Rhipicephalus microplus | reverse complement strand
TCATTCCTCCAAATCATTGGTTACCCGGCAACTGCTGGACGAGTTCACGTTCTTTGAAACCAAAAGTAGAACTCAGCTTACTGGAGCGCTATTCTGGATATTGTCGAATTCTGCCATGTTGTCGAATTCTTCCATTGATCAACTCCCATTGGCCCAGAAGGCTGCTATGGCTTCTCTGGTTAGCTTGAAATGCCTCCATTGTAAAATTTCACCATATATATTGATTATATAGTGTCCACATTGGAATTCCTGTAAGGGATCCTATTGGCTTCACTTTTCTTAAGACTTTCCCCACTTCGTACACATGTGGTACATCACACTTCTAGAATAAATAAAAAAGTTACCAATGACTTAGCTTTGGCTCTTCACTGCTACAGTTAGCAGGCGTCTTTTTAATGCTTATTGTGCAAGGAACCTCAGGACCATCTGTGACATTCTGTTTCACTCAGTCATTTTTGGCTGAAAATTATCGTAAACGAGCACCACAGCACATAACACCTCAGTTCTCCTCGATTCGGCTGCTGTTTCTGCACGTGGTTCTTGAGAGTAACGTGCAAGTGCTGCACCAGTTCCTCTATTGTGTTGGTGCAGCACGACGCTAATGGTTTTGGTGCAGCAGTCAAATCGAGGACAAAACTGCAGCCGCATCATTTACTTAGCTCTCCATGCACAAGACGCGCGGGAAAGCTAGTGCGGACGTGCCGAGGAACTCTTGCAGCACGGCGTCAAGTCGACGACACACGTGCAGGTGGCGCGAGCTGCACTCACCAAATCGAGGACCAAAGTGCAGCACTCTTTAACTAGTGAAGGAAGTGCAGTCAAATTGAGTAGACCTGTTGCGTGTCATACAGTTTCATACTAGCACGTTAGAATAAAATGTGATGCTAGAATTTATGGAACTTGCAATACATGGTTCTTCAACCAACATGATGATGGGTAGCACGTGGATTTACCTAATCTTCGTTCTTTCGGTTCCGCGTGGTCTGCAAGCGTTTTGTCGCAGAATCAGTTCAGGAAATGTTGAGCCGTCCCCCTTCACCACATCAAACTTTTCGGACTGACCTATTCAGATTACGAGGTTTACCCAGAACCTTTCTTCTCCACGAAAAAAAAAAGCCGACACACAACAATCAACAAAGCAACAAGGGCGTTCGAAGTCGCAAGATCAAACACTTGGCCAATGTATGCACAGCCCGTCATTTCCGTGGTGAATGGACGACTGCAGCACCACAGTTTAGTACAGTAAGCATTGTAGAAAGCTCCACGTTTTGTGTTACGACCGCGGGCTTCGTGAATCACCGAGGCGAATAACTCGCATCAAGGCCCTCCAGCGTGACGTCACAGCAACCGTGTTACATCGATATGCGTTGAGCCAGCACGCCAGCTTATACGTGATAAAGTAGGTTAACCAGAGCAAGCGTAAACCACAATGCACCACACAAATCGTATTAAGTGCAATTCAGACGAGCACGAGTTAGCGTAGAAAGACACTCTTTCAAAGTGCGAGGAGGAAGGGGGTTGTGAGAGTTGCACGGGAGGTGCTAGTGCACGGGAGCGTATACTCTTCTGGAAGGGCGATACGTGCCCTGAAAGCATCGACTTTATTGATCCGTGATTCCTCTGCGTTCGCCTGAAAAGTGTCAGTACATAGGCGCCAGCTAGCAGCTCATCGCCTCTGTTCGCCCGAGTGGTTGGAACGCGTAAACCCCTCTGCCAGAACACTGCGTGGTGAGCTTAGCCAGATCGTTCAGAAGCGCTGCGTTCGCGTCAACACGTCGCTGCCACGGCTCCCGAACAACACGCATGCCTTGCTCCCAACGCATGGCAAGCCTGACCTCCATACGCGCAGGAATGCTTCGACGCCTCCACCTTTGCCCCTTGCATCTTCCAGCACTTTTCGTTCGAGCGTAAAGAAGGTATAGATCGGGGAAGTGTGGGGAACAGTGTTGGTGTTGAAGAGGGGCAAAGAAGTTTAAACATTTGTTTGTCCGCTTGTGCCGCTCTGCTCTCCGCTTAGACCCGTCTTCCTGCTGCCGGGTTTCATGCAGTGTTGTCGATCTCAGTCGCGTCACTCGCTAAGATCGATGAGAATAATTACGCATAGGTAAAGTACACACATGGTCTTCTACGTAATAACATCCTGCTGCTTTCTGAACTAGAACGTTCATTGTTTCGCCGGTACCCCTCAGTAACAGGTAACGTTTTGGAAGTCTTCTTTCTGCAGCCTGAGCAAAAAAAAAATGTGGATGGTTGAAGCAGGTTTTCTTATCTTGAAAACTATATAGGTTAGTTTGCCTGTTGAAGAGTGACAAGTTGGCCTGCTTGGATACAGTTGACATTGAAAGTTTTCATTCTTTTTTTTGCTGAGCTAGAAATATAGGCAAAAGTCAAAAAGACTGTTTGTGCGAAGGGCCTGCCATGCATCTTGTCTTTTTTTGTCTGTGTTTGTAGCGCAGTGAAAAAGCATTATCAAGTTAAGTTTGCCTAGCCATACGTCTGTCAGACTACACCTGGAAGCTGAGTTATAGAAGATAAGCGCACGGACACTTAATAAATACACAATAAATACATCTATGCTGCGAATTATCACGTGCTGCCATTGATGTAGAAAGTGCATTCATATACAAAAACAAAGGCAAACGTGCAGCCTAAAAGGCTCCGTATCCGAAGGTGGTTCTTTACGAAGCATGAAACTTGTGTATTGGTAACTCTGATATGAGCTGAATAGAAAAGCTTTCAGCATAAAGAAAACCTAGGTAACTCGCTAGGGTCTTCTTGTACTTACGGTGCTCTGCTGCTGACCCGTAGGTCGGAAAACCGCATCCGGGCCGCAGCAGCGGCATGTCGATTGAGGTAGAGTTTGCTGTGGTGGAGCAGTGGTTACGGTGCCCAGCTGCTGACATGAAGGTCTCGAATTCGATCCCAGTCATAGCAGTCGCGTTTCGATGAAGACGAAACGGTATAGGCACTTGTATTGTGCGATGTCAATGCACGTTAACCAAATCGAATGGTCGGCATTTTGAAGCCTTCCCTATACGGCGTCTCTGACTTGTGTCGTATATCGTGATTTCTGGACATGAAACCCTTGATATTGTTATTAACGAACACTAGCAACCCGTGTACTTAGACTTAAGTGCACGTTAAAGAACACCCAGACGGTCGAAATTTCCGGAGCCCTCCAGTACTTGACGCACAATCATGTCGTGGCTTGGTGAAGTGAAACCCCAACAATTATTGTAAATATAAACAACCTGGCTGCCCTATAGCACTTCGCATGACAGCTACAAAAGGCGAAGAAATCACTGCTGTGATTTCTGAAGACTAAGGGCCGTGACGCGGCCACCCAACAATTTGTGGTTTTCAGCGCCAAATAGAAGGTGACGTCTATGTTGCCTACGTATATGAAAAATGGACTGTAACTTATTTCTCATCATCGTCAGAATTGTCATCAGCCTCACTACGCCCACTGCAGGGCAAAGACATCTCCGATGTTCCGCCAATTAACCCAGTCCTGTGCTTTTGGCTGCCACGTGATACCTTGTTATACCTTCGCAATTCTTAATCAAACCTGTAGACCGAATTTCATGTCGCCCTCTAACGCGTTTGCCTTCTTTTGGAATCCAGTGTGAGCTATTATTGAACTACAAAAAAATAAGTCCTAGAAATTGCCTACTGTAAACTCGCATGTGTGCCGTAATGGGCGGCTTACAGTGAATCCGTCGTATCTACCAAACTTTCAGCCGTGACAAATCGTTCAATTTTACTGCCAAGCTGAAGAAAGCTGAAATAGGTCGATTGCACGTGCAGTTGATTAGTGGACAAAATTATGCACCGGATTGCAGACGCTCGTACGGTAATCAGCTTCACAGTTTGCGAGCGCGACATTGTTTCCCTACTCTCAACTCATTCGCATGGTTATAAAAATATTCAAATATAGATTGACCCCGTATTCTAGAACGCTCCTTCACTCAACGCTCCGCTTTCACTTGAGAAAGCCGATTGGAGCGCCATCTCTAGGCAAGAAATGTCACTGCATATCAGTGATAATTTGCTGCTATTCTTGAGTAGCGCAGCATCATTTTCAGCTAAGCAGCGGTGCAGTGCGCAATTCTGTCAAGTGAAGGGTGAAGGGCGAGTCGAGGAGCGTTTGTGAATCCTGGGGTGAGTGTCTGACTATAAGTGTGCTAAAAATTTCGCCACCTTTCTTATGAACACTAATGAATTGACCCACGTAATACAGACTATGATCGAATATTGTGTGCCATGGCCCATTCGACTACTTTGAAACAAGCGTATACCAAACGATTTTGAAAAGAAAATTCTCCATTCAAAGAGAAACCGAGGAGCACCGTCAATGCACTGCGTGGTTGAAGTACACAGTAGGAACACAATATCGCTTTCGATTCAACTCTTAAAGCTTATCGTCCTGCCATCCTGGCAGCTTTGTTATTGCGAGAATTCCGCCTCGGAAACCGAGTTTTTATAATTAACTAATGCAGTGCATCTGCCGTTAAAACTCCCTTTCTTTAGATTTATCTATTATTACCTGCATAATGAGTTTAAACTTCACGGACTCTGTCAATATAAAAAAATAACAGTTATTCTGCAGCCGGCTGCCTTGATTTCCATTTCGCACTGTCCCATGCAAGAAGCACGGCATTCTATAGTTTTGTGCGATGACCATAGGCGTAGCCAGAATTTTTTTCTTTTTTTTTTGAGGGAGGCGGGGGGGGGGGACTTACTTGATTATGGGGAGGGCACCCGTTTGAAATGGTCATTTTTCGCTCTCTGTGCCATGGCGAAAAAAAACACACTTTCGAAGGGAGGGGGCACGGGCCCGATGTGCCACTCCCCGACTATGACAACAACTGTCGAAAATTTATCGCTTTCTTAAAACGTCGTGGTTCACAAATTTTTAGGGCCGAACGTTCGCTAGTAGAAAAACGGAGTCTGTGTATTTGAGGCAATATTCACTATTTTCAGGCCCCTGAAACTTAGCGATCTACCTCATTCAACATAGGATAAACACGACGAACGTTGAGAAAAAGCGTAGAGCGTAACACGTATCTGAGAGCATTGGGAAAACAAAAGGGAGTGCTGTAAAAGAAAAAAAAACGCTTTACAAAGCGGGAACCGATTTGCACAAAGCGCACGTATTCGACGTCGCACCTAGGGCTACGCATTTCCAGTCTAACGCGGCGGTCAGCGCCACCACCGTCGAATAAGAACAAACAAGCATCGACGCGGCAAGGGTGGATTATGTGATGGTGGAAGAGGGCGGCGGCGGAAAAGGGCGATCGGCAAATGCTGCGCGCACGATGGCAGAAACGTGCAAGCTTTCAAAGAAGCATAAACCAGTCGTGGCCGGGCTTTTGCCGACAGCAAGCGAGGCACGGAGTCCCGACTGTACTGCGAACGTAAGGACACGGGATTTCGGAAAGCAAGCGTGCAAACAAACAACTGCGCAGTGCGGCCTGCCGCGTCCTTTTGGAAGGGCACGTGATGCTCGTTACCCGCTGACGATGCTGGGAACGCAGTTGATATTGGACTGGCCTGGTCATTACAGCACGCACCGCTGGTAAACAGGCGTGTGAAGAAAGAAAGAAAGAAAGAAAGAAAGAAAGAGAGAAAGAAAGAAAGAAAGAAAGAAGGAAAGAAAGAAAGAAAGAAAGAAGGAAAGAAAGAAAGAAGGAAAGAAAGAAAGAAAAAAGAAAGAAAAAAAGAAAGAAAGAAAGATGTTGAAATGAAGAAGAGCGTTGTCGTATCGTTTGATAGTCGGATGCTCTCCGAGAAACTGCTCGGATAGAACACTTGGTTAGTTCAATGGGCCGTCAACAGGTGACTCGAATAACCCAGTCATGTTAGGCTATTTGCTATTGCAAGGCGTATGTTTTTTTTTCGCCTATGCGTGTAATTATAAGGGGCGAAGCTCCTTATGGCGTGGGTCTGTCGCTCCTTCGTATGTATGTATGTACGCATGTATGTATGTACGTAGCCACCGGTGGCACATACCCGCTCTAGAGCGGGTATGTACCACAGGTGCAGCGAGATGGGAGATGGCGGTACTTGGAGTGTCCACTAGATGTACGCACGGACGGATGGACGTACGGACAGACTAGCAGATGGACGGACGGATAGATGGACGCGCGGATGGATGGACTGATGGATGCACGAATTGACGGACGGATGGGGGGACTGACGGACGGACGAGTGGACAGATGGACGGACGCATGGATTTACGCACGGATGGGGGCACGGACGGACGGTAGCAAGAACGAACGGACGGACGGAAGCATGGACGGGATGATGGACACTTCGCCCCACTCATCATCATTCACTGCATGCATATGCTGTGATTTTTTTTGTTTTGGTGTTTTTTATTTCAGAAAAGGGGGAGGTGCGCAGCGTGAGATCTATCCATAGAAAAACATGTCTTAAACCAGGGTTCTATGACAGCGTGAGTGAGCAGACTTCGGCACCAATAATTTACTATTTATTTATTGACTCAATGATTGATTGATTGATTGATTGATTGATTGTGAAATACCTGTTATGACGACACCGTCGCTGTTATAACTAAGCCTTCTGGCGTTTCTGATGCACCGTAGCATTATTCCGATACTCGTCTCACGTCTTCCCGAAAACAAACGGCAGCAAAGTTATAAGTACAAAGTATCTTTACATTCATTTATATTCTCATCATGAGCAACGACATACTAACATCTTTGAAAGCATCCACTAACAAGCGAAAATTGGAACTCTACGCGTGTCTAAATTCCAAGTCATGACATTTCTGAACAACTATCTTATTTCCGAATTTTTCCAACGTGCCATTTTGTGGGCGCTAACTGATATTTGCCATCTGACTGGGCAACGTATACATATCCGGTGTACGGGTCAACCGAGGCAACGCCCATAAAAATGCGTCCCGCAATCTTCCATCTCCTTCAATAAGGTTTCCAATCTTCGAATGCAGCCAATTCGGCGCGAAAAAGAATTTCCCTCACTAAACACTGATTAATCGTGCCGCGGCATCGTTGTTGTTGGTGCCTTCGTGTAACGGACGGTGCCGACCCGGAGAGCTCTTCTTAGCTCAGAAGATTAACGACGGGGCGCCATACGCAAACTTTTCAATGGTCCACCAGCGGTCGTCGCGGCGCGCTAAGCCCCGGCGGCCAGCGTGAGGCTCGCCTCTCGCGAACGCTAACGAAAACAGATCGACACCAGATTGCCGCTCGGCGCTTTAGGCGCGCGAGTGTGGCGCTGGCACGCTTGCCCCGGCCTTACATCGCTCTTGCATCCCACCTGTGCTCGTGCTTTCTCTCCGTTTTCACCATCCCGGTCCGCTTAAGGTGGCGAGGCCTAAACGAGATAGCTCGTCATCGGTGTCGAGGGTGACAACGTCGTGCGTCCCGCTGACGCCGTCGCCTATAAGGAGGACGCATGTCCAACGAACACCGGCGAGACAAGCGTATCTGTTTCAGGTCTGCCTCACTGGTCAAGCTGCAGAAAGAAAGAACAGAGGAGAAAGAAAATGCAGGGTTGTTAAACAGTTTAGAAAAACTGGTTATGCTACCCTACACTGGGGAAAGGAATAGGAAAGTTTCAAGGTCACAGGGTATTGAGAAAAGGGGAGAGAAAGAGCGAAAGGAGAAGGCCACACACACATAGTCAGGCTCCTCACAGTCACAACGTCATTATTGGCAGATAACCGCCGGTGCAAGCCTGCTGTCTTCAAAGAATTGAAAGCGGCCCAAAAGGCGTGATGGAGGGTATTTTGGCAGACAGAATTTAGAAAAATATGCGGGAATTGATTAGCCGGTCACGAGTAAATCAACAATACAAAAAAATACTTGAAAGAAATCATGCGGGGAGGCGAAGCAGCGCTGGTTTTCACTTGTTTTTCCATTTGTTGTTTCCATTTATATGTTTCCGGTTATGTTTCATTTGCATGTGGAGCTGTATGTATGTTGTGTAGCACTTCCCCTCCCACTTGTGTGTATTACTGTGTGTGTACTGCAAAGTGAACACCCAGCGCTGCTAAAAGAGTGCAACGGGTCGAGCGAGCGCAGCATCATATACGAGCGCAAAGCTATGTCAGAGTGTTACACGGGACGAAAGAAACAAAGGGGAGGCTTCTACCTCCTCCCACATCCTCACACTTAATTGATTTGTGGGGTTTAACGTCCCAAAACCGCCATATGATTATGAGAGATGCCGTAGTGGAGGGCTCCGGAAATTTCGACCACCTGGGCATCCTCACACTTATGCGAGGAGAGTAGGGAGAGTTGGCGCATGCGCAGTAGGGGAGCGGATGGTCGCCAAGGGACGGACACAGCCACGAGCACAAGCTGATTCGCATCTCTTGAATAACACGACGCGCTGATGTCGGTCACGGACAATTCAATTTACTTTTTGTATGAAAAGGCACGTTTAAATCAGAACTCAGTGCATCGCAGAAGCACCGAGCCTACTGAAGTACACCGTCACGACAGCCCATGCATTCATTGCAAATCACACATGGAGATAAGCAAAGTCAGGACAGTGACTGCGCGAACATTTCTGCGTTTTCGTTGAGCATCCGTGTAAAAGTAGGCGGTAGATCAAATCGTTTGTTTCCAGGCTTGTTGGCTCAGTCTGTAAATGTGCTGCGGGACGGAATCCCCGAAAGGTGCAGAAAAAAGATACACGATACGATAGCGCTGGGCCTTCTGAAGCGGTTCAAAGGTTTCCAGCTGCTTCCCGTTCCATTATTTCACTTGAGTGAAATAATGGAACGATTAAGACTGACAAATATTCTTATGAGAACTATAGTTCCATGAATTTGACCCTTATGTGATTATTAACAATGTAGAAAATCAAGGTCATCGTCACGTATTTGAATTGAGTGCCAAAGTCTACGCGCGCGATGTCATGGATATCAGTTTACTTTTGATAGCTTAGACCGATGTTCTAACCCCTGTAACTTATTTAATATAGCACGTATTCGCAAAGTTAATGTGGCAGCATGTTTGCAAAGAAAAACCACACATATATCCCTTTTTAAAAATTTTTGGACCTCAGGGCTGTTTACTGGCCCTTTAAAAGACGGGAGCATGACGAGGCGAAGAAGGATAAAAGGGTGAAATTTATAGGGACACCTTCGGAAGCCCAATCCCTTTCTTCAGGCAAAAAGTGTTCCCTACACCTTTCGGCGTAGTCGCTAATGATACGCGATAGATAGTGCAACGGGAGAGATTTTTATGCACGATGCTAACACCAGGTAATAATTGAAGTATTCGACACAGTTACAATGCGAATCATGCCCTTGTTATGGCTGCCTTTTTGCCTCGCTTCAATGTCATTAGTGGTGTTCATTCTTTGATAGAGATATTGATCTTGCATTGAATACTGTACGAGTTGGTATTCCGTAATTAGGGCGAAGAGAGCGGAAAAACGAGGAATATAGAGGAGACTAATGACCCCGTCAGTACGTATTTGCCCGCTTTTGAATACTTGTGGGTCGTGTTAATGATTGAGCTACATTGCATGACTGGGGACTTGTGGTGTATTCCTTCCTGTGACACTTATTTCTTGCACTGACCAGTGAATAATTTTGTTCTTTCTGTGCTCTTCGGTTAACTTTCTTTCATATTCCAGGTACTTCAATCGAATTAAAGCTGCAAATAACACCACCGCATTTTCTTTGGCTCCCTTGTCTGTTAGCTTCGAATTTTCGCGTTTTACATAAATGAAGTTTCTCGTCCTAACGAAGTATGTTGTCCTGTAGCGCTACACAGACTATTGGTAATGCACGAAATACCAGTAGAGTTGTGTTATCTCTACCCGGTTTCTTCGCGTCAGAAAAACCGCTCATTTTCACTGACTCACCATTGTGTCTCAGAAACTCGACGCGGTCAAAGTGAACGAATTTTTTTGCAAAAGACGTCGGCACTATGAGGCGTTTCCCGAAGAAAAGACTCCTGTAGGAACACGGAGCCGACAATCATGCAAAGCGGAAGAAGGAGGAGAAGTAGCAGAAAGAGCAGGGGAAAAAAACAAAGCTTCGGCCACTTGCCTGCATTAGATATGAGCTATGGATTACATGACAACAACGACAATGGCAACAACAACTATGACGACTATGACGACATGGACGTAAGCCAGTTATCAGACTATCTGGCTAACTTTAATTCTGTAAAGATTTTCTAGAAACACCAGTAAATGTTGTTATTCCGGGTTTCATGGGACCGCAAAAATATGGCCGACTTAAGCGAACGCTAAATTTTCAAGAAATATCAAGAAAAGAATGAACAAGTGTCTGCTACATTAATGCATATTCATTTTCCTATCAGTGTTTATCAATCTGGCACATACGAGCAGCGTAAAAGCCACAATTTTTGTCATTCGCGACTTCGTTCACATTGTAACCGCGGCTCAAGACGCCCATGTTTTATTTTAAGCCGACGCGGTTTCTGTACCCATTCCTTATTATACACACGCCACCAACAACGCAACCATGCGCGCAGGACGACATATAATTACGCTGAGAAAATGGCCGGCAGATAATCATTCGTCCATCACAGGGTAGCGAACGAGTTTTATGCCAGCATGCACACCGTGGTTGAAGTGCGGACCAAGCAGGCGTTGTACCCCTATATAGGTGGCAGTTGTCAGCTTGTTCCCTCCCTATTTCCTCTTTGTCTTGTGTTTTCTATATATGCAAACCAAATTATTATTATTATTATTATTAGTAGTAGTAGTAGTAGTAGTAGTATTATTATTATACATAAACTCCAATGGACCAGTGGACACGTCCGACCTATCGGATTTCCTGATATAACGGTGATCGAACTAACCAGCGTTTGCTGTAGAAGTTTACCACAGTGGGCCAGTTGGTGCATGCGGATCAAATGCTGGGGTTGATCCCGTTACGACACTGCCGCGAAGGGTTCAAGCTCGCGTTGTGACGAGCTTCACTTTGCCTATAGAAATAGGAACGCATAGAACAGGAACGCCACAGACTTCGAAAGGAAGTAAAGAACGGTCGTACGTTCTCCCATTTATTCAAGACCCGCGGTTTGCACGCTCGACGTCGTTAGGGCATAGGGAAAAAAGAGCGGGGTTTGGAGCAGCGAAAGGGTTCGTTTCCCTACGACCAGGACGCTTACGACGTCGTGCCCTGGAATCCGAGATCGATGACTGCTCGCACATTCATGCAGAGGCCAAAAGGAGAGAGAGGAGGAAAAGGGAGACAGTGCGAGAGCTCACAGTAAGCAGCGATGCGAAAACCAAATGTTTTCAGCGAGCGACGACAGCGCGGAACGTTATTGCAAGCGGATCCACGGTCGATTGACAAGCACGACTCAACGGTGGTCAGACTCCTTGAGCCGTTTCGTACTATTTTTTTTTTCTTCTTTTTGTTGTAGGTTCGCACGAGGAACCGGTTCGCAGAGGCATGATTTCAGCAATGCGCGAGCAGCTCTTTCGATGTCCCCGGTCGTACGCACGGCTTACCTTTGAAGTTCCAGACCGGACAGTCATATGGCCGTTTCGAAGCCTCTTGCGTTCTACGTGCAACCCTTAGTCTTCGGCTGCTCAGATGAGCGTGGCGTAATAAAGAGAAATCGGGCATGAGAAAGGGTTTGGAAATACGAGGTCCTACGTACTGTGTGAATATGCAACTTGGTCCCTGAACTCGTAGGTCGTCTAAAAGACGTAGGTGCGTGTTTGTGTGTAAGTCGGTATTTTACGGGACCGTCATCTCTTCAGAGTGTGAAAAATGCAGGCGTTTTTGTTTCTTTTATAAACGAAGCTTTTGTTACCAATTTCTGTGGTGCTGTCGTACGGGAGAAACCCGCCACCTTGAGCGTACAAAGAAAGAGAAAAAAATAAAGAACGAAAAAAAGAGAGAAAATAAATAAATAAATAAATAAATAAATAAAAAATAAATAAATAAAATATCGGGTTCGCACACGCGAACCTTCGCTGGCCGAAATTCCGGGAACAGACACTGACTGAAATACCATTGTTTTTTTTGTTTTTTTTTCATTACGTGGCACGTCTGTTCCTAGCAAACCAAAAGAAACGTACTTCATCACAACGAGAGTAAGTCAGGGTCCACACGTGCTTCGTAACCTGGCTTGCTTAGTAACCTGGTCATGTTTCCGGCCTACCAAGGAAAGCTAAAGAACAAACACAGAGCACAGGTCACCTCTACGAGACGCTGCAGCAGAGCCAAGGTAGAAGGTTATTGCATTACGAGCTACCCGGGACATGGAGACCTACAAATGAGGTAATTACTGCACAGCGTCGTCTCCAATTTAGGTACCCTATAACACGCAAAAAGTAACGCTGTGAAGGCGCGTGCATTATCGCACGCTCACAACAACTTACACAGTAGTGTGCGCCTCTTGGCGCATAGTAAATACGCGTTCCTTTGGCTTGTTCTGTGTGAACTCATAATACAAAGCGTCAGTATACATTGTGTGACAAGCATATTGTTACTCCGCAGTTTGCTTTTGTACAACTAAAGTGCTACCTCTGTAGGGAGGTCTCGTTCTCGACCAATTTCCACGCGGCAAAGTTGCTTCCGCGGTTACTTCACCCATGTCAGAAGTACTTTCGTAGGTTAATGTGTATAATTGTGGAAGGATTACGCGTCCAAACCACGATATAGGTGTCATCATCATCATCATCATCATCATCAGCCTGACTACGTCCACTGCAGGACAAAGGCCTCTCCCATGTTCCGCCAGTTAACCCGGTCCTGTGCTTGCTGCTGCCAATTTATACCCGCAAACTTGTTAATCTCATCTGCCCACCTAACCTTCTGTCTCCCACTAACCCGCTTCCCTTCTCTGGGAATCCAGTCAGTTACCCTTAATGACCAGCGGTTATCCTGTCTACGCGCTACATGCCCTGCCCATGTCCATTTCTTCTTGATTTCAGCTATGATATCCTTAACCCCCGTTTGTTCCCTAATCCACTCTGCTCTCTTCTTGTCTCTTAAGGTTACACCTACCATTTTTCTTTCCATTGCTCGCTGCGTCGTCCTCAATTTAAGCTGAACCCTCTTTGTAAGTCTCCAGGTTTCTGCTCCGTAGCTAAGTACCGGCAAGATACAGCTGTTATATACCTTCCTCTTGAGGGATAGTGGCAATCTACCTGTCATAATTTGAGAGTGCTTGCCGAATGTGCTCCACCCCATTCTTATTCTTCTAGTTACTTCAACCTCGTGGTTCGGCTCTGCGGTTATTACCTGCCCTAAGTAGACATAGTCTTTTACAACTTCAAGTGCACTATTACCTATCTCGAAGCGCTGCTCCTTGCCGAGGTTGTTGTACATTACTTTCGTTTTCTGCAGATTAATTTTAAGACCCACCTTTCTGCTCTCCCTGTTTAACTCCGTAATCATGAGTTGCAATTCGTCCCCCGAGTTACTCGGAAATGCATTGTCATCGGCGAAGCGCAGGTTACTAAGGTACTATCCATTTACTCTTATCCCTAACTGCTTCCGTTCTAGGCTTCTGAAAACCTCCTGTAAGCACGCGGTAAATAGCATTGGGGAGATTGTGTCCCCCTGCCTTACACCTTTCTTGATTGGTATTCTGTTGCTTTCTTTATGAAGCACTGTGGTAGCAGTTGATCCCCTGTAGATTTCTTCCAGAATGTTTATATATACTTCATCTACGCCCTGATTCCGCAGTGTTTGCATGACGGATGATATTTCTACTGAATCAAACGCCTTCTCGTAATCTATGAAGGCTATGTATAGTGGTTGGTTATACTCTGAGCATTTCTCTATTACCTGATTGATAGTATAAATGTGGTCAATTGTTAAGTAGCCTGTTCTAAATCCTGCTTGTTCCTTTGGTTGATTGAATTCTAATGTTTTCTTTACTCTGCTAGCAATTACCTTTGTAAATAGCTTGTATATTACAGAGAGCAAGCTGATCGGCCTGTAATTCTTCAAGTCCTTGTCATCTCCTTTCTTATGTATTAAGATGATGTTAGCGTTCTTCCAAGACTCTGGTACTCTTCCCGTCAGGAGACAACTCGATATAGGTGTGGTAGACGCCAAACTGGATGGTTCCGGAAATTTCAACCACCTGGGATTCTTTGAACGTGTGCGTAAATGTATAAGCACGTGAACCTCTAATTTTTTGTCTCTCCGTCAAAATGTTGACGCGGTGACTGCAGGAGTCAATCCTGCCGCTCTCGGTTTACAAGTCAAGCTTAAGGTTAACAGCATGGAAAAAGAAACAAGGAACAAACGCTGTTAACCTCGAGTTGTTTTTTTTTACGCTGTTAACTTAAATTCTGCACAATCAGCTAGCCCAGTCAGCTACTCTAATAAGTCAAGCAACACCATAACCGCTATATAGACCACTGTGGTGGGTGATTTGCGAAAGTAGTCGTATCTGCTTTCGTGCCACTTCCCGCGGCTACATTCAACACTTAAACTATGTCAGTAGATTCGGTATACCTCCCAACATAAAGTTTCCTAATATACACTAGAGCAAACTATGGCGCTATAGCGTCTATGAGAGCTGCAACGCACGGCGCTTCAGCGAGAATAAGAATGATGGGTAGTACACGTATTTGCCTAACCTTCGGAATTCTGGCCTACTTCTGGCTTCATGTGTGTTCGTGTGGCTTAGAGCTGTTTTCTCACGAAACAAAAGTCATCAAATGTTCAGCGGTTGTGCTTAACCACCTTATTTTTTTAGGCTTACCTTTTTCAAATCAGGTCAAAAAGTTCAAAATCGTTTGTTCTTTCTTTCAAAACGAAACCGTAACCAGCAATAAACGAAGCCGTAAATACGAAGAGTAGGCAAATTTGTGTACCATCATTTCCATGGTCGCTGGACGATCGCAGCGCCAGATTGGTAGACTGACATGTGGGGTTTAACATTCCAAAACCACCATATGATTATGAGAGATGCCGTAGTGGAGGGCTCCTGAGATTTGGACCACCTTTAACGTGCACCCAAATCTTTAACGTGCACCCAAATCTGAGCACACGGGCCTGCAGCATTTCCGCCTCCATCGGAAATGCAGCGGCCGCAGCCGGGATTCTATCCCGCGACTTGCGGGTCAGCAGCCGAGTACCTTAGCCACTGAACCACCGCGGCGGGGCCATCGCAGCGCCAGATTTCCCTATAGTTAATATTACAAAACTCTATGCCTCACAACACGAATTTCAAAACTAACGCCTCCATGAAAAATGATTCACAGATGACGTCGTTGCGATTTCGACCATAGCATGTGAACATGTTTCAGTCGCGAAATACAGACAGTTTCATTGTGCCGAAATGGGTGTCTTGAACGCCCACAAAAAAATGGTAGAAGGAGGAGTACGTACTTCTTCACCATAAATAAAGAAACGACGATAATTACAACGGAGCGCACAGCAATAAGGAACAGGCGGCGTGGGTCATAAATACGAGGAGCAAATATAAGTGCCATGGGCAGATGCCACGACCATGGGAAAGCAAGTCTTGGAGATAGACGACTGCGACATCATAAGGCGAGGCTACCACCGGACGGTTGGGCGAGGCACACAAGAGGGCGCCACGCATTCGTCGTTCACTTCCAAGAAACCCAGAAACAAAAAAAGCCTCGCGGAAAACGAGGACCACGATCGCGGTGGACTCCGGCTGGAAAACAATTTCCTGCTGTCTTGTATCTGACGCTCTCCCATTTTTTTCTACTGCAGTTGTTATCCGGGAGATTTGCTGCTTTCCGAGCCATTGCGCGAGCGATGAAATGTGCAGCAATGATTTTCCTGCACGCAGCGCGAAGTAGAGAAGAAGCAGAGAATTACGTGAAAGGAAGCGGAACACCCTGTACATGCTGTAGAATGCACTTCCGGAAGTTCGGACAGGGCAAAATGACTAGCCTGTGTGAGCATATACAGACTGTGTTGAACTTGGCGCTGATGGTTGTGCTAATAGTTAGATGGTCGACTTGTGCCTCTCGTTTTCTTAACGCATTAACGTCCTGCTTATAGCAACGCTCCTTCTTTCACAAAGTACTTGATGACGAAAACGTTTTCCTTCGCGAACTGCTAACAGTCGCAAATTACTTAACGCTACAATATAATCTGTGTGGCTGATGGTGTCATGCGTGGTTTATGAAAGTTAGCATTAGTTAAGTGCGAGTAGATGTTATTTTCAACACGCCTCAATCAGCTACCTAACAAGATCTGTTCTCCTAGAAAGCTGTTTCCGGAAAATTTCTTTATTTATAGCCATATAACAATGGCTACAGAGTACCCAATCCTTAATCTTGATCTGAGCAAATTGTTGGTAAAGCTCGGTAACAATAGTTAATATTATTAAGTGTAATTCAAAGGTAGCTGTATGAAAGAGTACTTATGAGTATAGGCCAGAATTTTAGATTTTAAAGAAAGCGCAGCAAAACTAGGCAGATAAATGAGCGTTTCAGGCCTCCAGTGTAATAACATAAGCACAATATTTTTTATAATAAACACAAATAACTTCACATGAAGACGTGCGTGACCTGTACATAAGACAGGAAAACACAAAGGTTGGTTACGATGGCACAAAGGTGCCAACAGATGAAAAGAGTTGTGTAATATATTTTTTTCTCACACTTCGCAAACTTTGTCTCTCATTATTCTGTATATAGCATGGCGAGTGAAGTGTCCACACCTGAGTCTTTCTTCTCGGCATGGCGAAGAAGGGCAGCAAAGGAGCAGATAGCCAGAACGCTAGAAGCTACAGGAGCAGATTATCAGATCCATAGCGTGCGCAATGTGAGGTGGGGGGAGGGGAGCCCCCTTTGATCACATAAGAGGGGAGAGTGCAAAGTCAGTCCCTTGCGTTCACATCATAAGGAAAGGGGCACTGCGACGAACCTTCGCCCCTAAATTCCAATAAATGAGCAGGAGGGAGTCATGCTTCCTATTGGCAGGGTTTCCATAGCGTAGAGCCAATTTCTTTATTGGCTATGAACACATACAAAAGAAAGAGCGCTATAACAATCGTCATGTCTTACCAACTAGCCCAAATCGTCACGCTAATAAGTTGCAAAAAAGATGATGCGTGCATTTCTCTATCTTCCTTTCCTCGTCTCTCTCCTCTCCCCTCGAGGCTTTCCGCAGCTTCGCATTCGTCAACCACTCATGTGATATCAACATGGCGGCATACGCTTACCAGCGCTTTCTACTTCTCTGCTGCTGGCGGTTTTTGGAAAGTAGGACTGAGAGTTGGGCTAGTTGGAACGTCGGTGTTCGCGTTCGTGTGGTGAAGAAACTATGGACCACCTCCCCAAATGAAACACTGGTGGGATGCGAAGCCGCGGCGGTGCGCGCGGCGTTGACCCGGCTGAAATGGGCGTGGACGCGGGTGCTGGAAGAACGGTTTTAAGCGAAACTCGGTGCAGCGTTTATTTGAGCAAACGTTTGTTTGAAACGCGAACACACGAGAGGAGGGCTTTCCTGGCTCGCGCCTCGTCGATGTTGCAGACGCGACATCGCCATTCGCGAACGCGCTCGGCTTTGCTAACCCTCGCAATACCGGCGACAGCCGGGTGAGGCCTAATCGCATCGGCGGTTGTTTCAGCGGGCGAAGGAGAGTCGTCTTCCGGCGTCCTCTCCGTAGCAGATAAACGAGACGAAAGAGTGTTTCCACTCGATGTGTGGTCGAGCGTTGCGGGCTGTGGAGAAGATGAAGCGAGGGAGAAGTGTGTAGTGAGCGGGTGGATGAGCCGGCAGCTGTAGGTGCTGCGGCGAGCGTGGTGCGGGGGAGGGATAGAGCGACGTCAGCGCGCACCTGCGAGAGAAGCTTGCGAAGGGAGCGTGACGTCAACGTGCAGCTGCGGCGTGACCTACTTGGCACCGTTCCAACACCTGCGGTGAGGGCAATGCTTTGCGGCGCGTTCGTACGGGTGCATGTACGTACGTCATTACACACGTGGGTCAAAGAGCTGCTTCGCATCTAAAAGACGTTTTGTCTTTCTCGTCGCGCCCTTCAATGTATTCGGAAGTTGGTTGTGCTAGAGGACTAGGTTGACTGACATAGATTTCCGAGACATGTGGAGCGGTAAAATGAATAGCTGTCTCAAAGTGCACCCGAAAGTGATATTAAATGCTAAATAGTGCTCGAATAGGAGCCTATTTAAAAAGTAAGCATTTACAGGCATTTAGGCCCGATGCCAATTTGAGCATTTACAGGCACTATGAAAACACCATAAAAGCCATTCTTAGCCTCTTAGTCATGCTCATCAAGATTGGAGCAAAAGTAACAAAATCGGCATTTGCCTAAAACGCTGTTACTAGTTCTAAAATGTTGGGACCCAAATTTCTTACTAAATTCGCTGAATACAGATATTCCGGTAAGTGCGAAGGGCTTTAGGGTTAGGGCTATCATTTCCGTCATTTTATGCTGTTATCATGTGCTGTAGGCGGGTATTGCCGATACCACATTCAAAACTCAATAAAGCACAGGCAGTCTCGTTGCGCTTACTTCCAACCCATTCGTACCCGTCATTAGCATACCTAAATGCAATTTATCCCCACAAACTCTCCGACACCGCCTGCGCCGCTTGCCGGCAGACCGCTACATTAGCACACATGCTCTGGGAGTGCGGGTTGCTTGAACCGACTTATAGCAAAGCCGAGTGGGATGCGCTTCTGCTCAGCCCAGAACTTTAGGACCAAATCCTGGCCGTCCAGTGCGCCCGTGACAAGGCCGTCAGGCTAGACCTTGCCTGTCCCCAAGTGGGAGTAGCCGGTGAGTGCGTGGCAACCTCAGCGCCTGCGCTGGACCGTGATAAAGTTGTTCTGAATGACCCACTCACTCATCTCATGTGGTCGCTAGGCGTCAGGCGTACAAAACCACATATAGTGTAGCCATGTATAGTATATATAGGATAGCAAGTGGACGCAAGAGAGAAGTGAGGGTGAGAAGGATGGAAAGGAAGAGGGGTAAAGGTAAAACATACCATAGTCGTGTATGGCCTGTCGGTTAGCACTGCCATGTGTAGTATGAATAGTATAAAAGTGAAGGAAAAGGAAGAGAGGGTTCTGAGGGGAGAAGGTAAAGTTTCGCATAGCCATGTATGATGTCACGCAGACAAAACTATGTATACTACAGGTATGTACAGCATAACCATGAACAGTAAATACAGAAACGAGCAGCGAAAGAGAAATAAGGGTGAGAAGGACGGAAAGAAAGCAGCGGAGAGTAGACCATAGCATAGCCTTGTGTAGCACATTATAGCAAAATGAGTAAGGGAAGTGAGGTTGAGAAGAAGAGAAAGGGGGATAGAAAGCATAGCATAGCTGTATATGCTATAGTATAGCAAGGAGATTAGAAAGGCAAGTTGATTGATATGTGGGGTCTCACGTCCTGAAACTACCATATAATTATGAGAGACGCCGTAGTGGAGGGCTCCGGAAATTTTGGCCACCTGGGGTTCTTTAACGTGCACACAAATCTGCACACAGACCTAGAACATTTCCGCCTACATCGGAAATGAAGCCGGGATTCGATCCCGCGACCTGAGGGTCAGCAGCTGAGTACCTTAGCCACTAGACCATCGTGGCAGGGCTAGAAAGGCAAGTGCGTGTGAGCATGAGAGATGGTAAAGCATGACATAGCCGTGTATAGTATCTCATAGAAAGGGGTGAGAAAGGGTAGTGGTGGTAAAGAGGAAAAATTCGAAGGTAAAAAGGAAAGTAAAGAGAAGGACAACGTAATTCCTAGCATAGAGACAGTAGGATTGGGCGTGTTGGTATAACATGAAAAAGAGTGCTTACCAGCGCAAACGACAGGGCAGGAGGGGACAGGAGAAGAGACGAGAGTTCTTCGCTCCAGCCTCATGTTGGCGTTTAGCGCTCTGTTTCGTCTCTTCTCCTGTCCCCTCCTGCCCTGTTGTTTGCGCTGGTAAGCAGTCTTTATCCTAGCATAGACACGTGTAGTGCCGTATAGCAAGCTTGTGGGAAAGGAAATCGAGGGCAACTGGTGTAAGAACAAAGAGTATGTGAAGGGTAGAGCATAGCCGTGTGTAGAACTGTGCAGCAAGGTCTGGGAAACGGAAGTCGGGTCGGGAGGAGGGGAGAGGGCGCCATTGAATCGCAGTTGAAGGTTTTCTTTTCCACCACAGAAGCCGAGCAGGCTGCACGTTTAGAACGCCAGCGCACGCTTGCCCGTGAATGCGAGGGTCACTGAAGGGCAACTGAATCATCATCATCATCACCACCACCATCATTATCATCATTATCATCATCATCAGCCTGACTACGTCCACTGCAGGACAAAAACATCTCCCATGTTCCGCCAGTCAACTCAGTCCTGTGCTTGCTGCTGCCTATTTACACCTGCAAGCTTCTTAATCTCATCGGCCCACCTAACCTTCTGTCTCCCCCTAACCCACTTGCCTTCTCTGGGAATCCAGTTAGTTACCCTTAATTACCAGCGGTTATCCTGTCTACGCGATACGTGCCCGGGCCATGTCCGTTTCCTCTTCTTGATTTAAACTATGATATCCTTATCCCCCGTTTGTTCTCTAATACCCTCTGCTCTCTTCTTGTCTTTTAAGGTTACACCTACCATTTTGTCTCGTGAAACGTGAAAGATGTCGTGAAACGTGTCTCGTGAAAAGTGAAATGTCTCGTGAAATGTGAAATATCTCGTGAAACGTGAAAGATGTCGGAATCGCGTTGAGTGTAATTTACGTTGAGTGTAATTGCATCAATTGTTCGTGCAACAGTACTTTTCGTGGCAAGCTCATATTGACCATATAACTAGCGATACTTATCGTACTTTCTTTAGCCATATAAAACGTAACTTTTGGTCTAGATCCTACCAACCTAAAACTTTCGTTCATAAAACATCAGTTATATAAAAACTTGCCCAAACTCCGTTTTGTGTCCCCATTTTACTTTGCCATATTTTCAGCATCGAAGTCATTCGCAACCGTTCGCCAACACTTCCAACCAGACGTGCACCCATGTCTAACGACATTCAATCTCGCTTTGCAATAACCTGCTACTACGACGTACAGGCGTCGAACTTTTGTGGGTTTAAGAAAACCAGTGATATTTCGGCTAACAGCTGACGAAAATTAGAGGCATTTAGTTTTCCCGAAGCTATAAATGCGACATACGCTTCAAATACGAATCTTCTTCTTTCAAATAAATTTCTCTATTGCCCTCAAACATTAAAAAAATGACATCCCTAGTATTTCAGTAATGCAAGCATTCAACGCTGCGAAGCGTGTTAACTGAACACCTCATCTATCCCGCCAAGAACAAGTATAGGAGTTAATTTTTTGAAAGGCAAGCACTAAATTTCTTTCCCCATTTTCCCGTTTCTTCAAGTCTATGCAAAGAGTAAGCAAGAGGCTAGAGAATCGAAACAGCGAGCGCTAAAAAAGCCCTTCCTAAAAAATTTTTTCTCGGTGAGAAAGGCGGAATGATTCGGCCTCAAAAGCACCGATGCCTCGATTCGCCCAAACAGGCCGCGAGAGAAACAAGCCACAGTTTATATCCGTGTTGCAAACGGTACACCGCTGGTGTACGTACAGCGCCTCAAGTCATCATCGTCTTCGCAAAAACAGCCTTCGTGCATGCGGAAAAAAAAACAAAGCGGACGCCGTGTTAAGAACGAACAGAATGTTTGCCTTTCGACGGGAGAAACACCGTCGCGCGCAGCCCCACATTTCCGCCGGATTCGAGCAAACAAACAAACAAAAAACAAGAGCAGAGGCAAGGCGTGTGTGCACTCGGTTGCTCGGGCTAACAATTCGGAGAAGAGTCGTTCGACTAACAGCGAGCGCAAAAAACGCCGAAGTGTTTCGGAATGTGCGCTATACGACGGAGCGGCGACAAAATAGAAGCGGTAGGTGGTACATGGCGAATCGGGAGTAAGTTGTTGGGAAGAGAAGGGGACTGGATTTTTTGCAATCTGAAAGTACTATAAGGAGGCACTCGCTGTGTCGCGCTGGAGATTGCATTTTAGAAGATGAGGTGCCGCAGCCGCCGTGCCACTTCGCGGCAGCGCATACAGCGGGGCCTAAAGAAGAAAAGAAACCAAGACACGAAAATGGTGTCTCGCCGTTATTCCGCCGATAGTTCTCTGCCATTTCGGCTTCGACTCTTCCCTGGTGCTATACTCTCCTTCTCTTGATCTATCTATCTATCTATCTATCTATCTATCTATCTATCTATCTATCTATCAGTCTATCTATCTATTTATCTATCTATCTATCTATCTATCTATCTATTTGTCTATCTATCTATCTATCTATTTATCTATCTATCTATCTATTTGTCTATCTATCTATCTATCTCTGTCTGTCTGTCTGTCTATCTATCTATCTATCTATCTATCTATCTATCTATCTATCTATCTATCTATCTATCTATTTGTCTCTCTCTATCAATATGTATATATAACTATATATAGCTATTTATTTATCTATCTATCATTTGTGTCTTTCTTTTTCATTTCTTTCATTATTTGTTTTTCTCTCTCTCTTTCTCTTTGTCTCTCTTTTGTCTCTTTTCTTTTTTGGACACGCTACACGGTGTTCATTCCTGTGGGCACGGCTGTGAATAGTCGCACGCATGATCAGAGGTGATGCGTGCTTTTTTTAGTTTCTTCTGTATCGCAAGTTCTTTATACAGAAATCTTAAGGCCGCATCGTTCTCCCTGTTTTTTTTTTTTTCGAATGGGCGTTTTGTGCTATGCGGCGCGTGCCGCGAATATGTTGCGTGAAGCTCATATGCATATTTGATTGCGACCACGATCGATACGCGTCCTGTTGGAAGGCTGATCAGAAATTTAGTTGCCTGCAGGCGCGAGGAGCGTATTTCAGGCGTGTCTTTACAGGCGCGGCGGCGTAGGAAGATTTACGTTTTGCGACCGGCTGTTTGCATGCACCTTCCTTGTACCCGGAAGTGCAATGCGTTCCGCATCGTTATCGTCCAAAAGCGCGCCAAAAGCGCTGAATTTACCTTGCCTATGATTTTGACATTAAAGAAATCTAAGTGGCGTAAGATTTACGATGTCATGCGAAATAACAAAGTACGTCCTTTGAAGCATGTTGCAGGTGTAATCTGTTCAGTTGCAGTGCAAAGCCGCTGCTGCATTTCTGGGAGGCTGAATGAGACTCTTAAAACTGCGCGACAAATGTATGTACACCTTAAGTAGAACGTAAAACGCTGGCTTGGCTGACCCAAGGGCTGACCACGGTGGTGGGTCACTTCTTGTAATGAGCTATCAAAGAACCGAACTACAACGAAAAACTGTGATGCACTCTCGTGTTGATTCTTTCATGTCTTCAGCGTTCGAGCTCAGTCTCGTTTCTTGCGGTGGTGTAACGTAATCGCTTTACACCACCGCAGTGGTCTATTCGTGACACTGATTGTAGTGATAAATTGAAGCAAAACTGCTATACGGCCTAGTTGGAACATATTCATTTTGAGGTTTTTGCGAAAACACAATGGAACAAAATTGAGAAACAACAGGACGGGCGCACGGATGGAGACCTCCTTATGAATGCGGCCGTTCCCGTGAGAGCGCCAATGTGGCTTCCACCTCAAAAGCGGTGTCTCGCCGCCTTATTCTTGCGCAATCGCTCAGTTTGAGAAAGGCGTGCTGTGTTCTCGGTTACCAAACATCATATCTGTATACGTCCTTAGGCGAAGCGGTATTGTGAAACTGAAGCGGGCGCTTCACCAAACGTTAGGTGAGACTTAGCGGTATTTTTGGGGGGTGAATGTTATGTGCCCTGTTGAACACAGATGCACAGGAAGATGTATGCTCGCACGCACGTGCACACACAAACAAGCCTACCTGCGCACAACATATGTAGTCCCTTTGCAATGAGGAACACTAAGAGTGATGAAATTCGTTCGATAAATATAGAGCCACTTCAAAGAACTATATTGTCTGACACGTAGTACGAATTGAATTTATCGCCTCGCTTCACGTTTCTGTTGCCTTTTAAAAGCATTCCGTTTTGTTTGTTCAGTTAATCTTTTTTTCAAACGAAGGAATACCTTTAACAGTGCTCATTCTTCATCCCGTGACTTCACCGTCATGAATTGCGTTTCTGAGCAACTGATGAGTACTCGGAAAATCTCTTCGTGAGCAGAGAATTTCGGGAAACACGCCCTCTGTTGCTACAGTTAGATTATTTCAGTAATCAACATTTGTGCCAACAAAACGCATAATTAGTGTTTTATCAGCACAACTTTTCAACATAATTAAACTGCTCAGCATTATTAAATGGTATCCTTTATGACCACACCGTGGTTTTGAAACGTAAAGCCCCAACAACTAATAAAATTTAGCGCCTCGTTGTGAGCCTTCGTGGGGCCGTTCTGCAATGAGAATATAAATTTTCGAAAAGGTCTTATCGTGCATAGGCTAGAAATCTAAAGATAACCAATGTACGGTCCAGTGCACGTTGAGGCTTTTTTTTTAACTCAACTAATGCCAACGAGAACATCTTGTTTCTCGTACGCATTTCTCTATACATAAACACAAGGAAACCAGCAGTTCAAATTAGTGGTGCAGTGATGACAAGGCAATGACAAATAGCTTCTGCGCAAGATTTTCTAAGCAGTTCCGAAGAATGGCTTGAATAAAAAAGCTGGTAGAAAAAATACCTCGGGAATATCTGAATGACATCACGAACTGCCGACAAGAACAGCTAGACGGAGCACGTTGATGTGAGGAGAATTGGATGTGGAATTCTCAAGTCTGTCCAACACTTTGATTATTGTTTCTTTGTTTTACTTCCTTCATTCTGTGCCTTGAACCCAACTTCCTCTTGCAACAGGATTTCCATGTCGTTCAACTCAATAAGGTGGAAAACTATGCTCAGCACGCACGTGTACAGCTTTTGTCGAAGTGATACGGTAGGCCAGAAAATGGAAAGCAGTAGCGTCAAACAGGGACATGCCCGATGGTTGACCCGCATTCGCGGCGCGAATAAAACGTGTGCGCATCCGGTGAGACCTGTCGCTGTCGCATACCCTATAGGCGTGCACACGGAAAGGGGCGGCCACTCTCCTAATTTTCTAATAGGTGGGCAAAAAGTCAGCCCTTTACATTGACATAATAGAGAGGTCGGATGCTTGATTGATATGTGGAGTTTAACGTCCCAAAACCACCAAATGATTATGAGAGACGCCGTAGTGGAGGGCTCCGGAAATTTAGACCACCTGGGGTTCTTTAACGTGCACCCAAATCTGAGCACACGGGCCTACAACATTTCCGCCTCCATCGGAAATGCAGCCGCCGCAGCCGGGATTCAATCCCGCGACCTGCGGGTCAGCAGCCGAGTACCCTAGTCACTAGAGCACCCCGGTTGGGCAGAGAGGTGGGATGCTGCGACAAACCTTTCCCTCCTTCCCTCCACCCATGACGTTGAAACGTACACACGTCTATGGCATAATCCACAAATACTGAAGACTAATAATATTTATAATAATTAATGGGGCTTAACGTCCCGATACCAGAATCTGATGAGAGACGCCATAGTATATTTTGACCACCTGGGGTTCCTTAACCAAAGTAGATGATTGCGCCCGCTGGTGAATGCACTTGTCCTTGACTGCTTGTGCTCCGTGTTCTCTACTGCGCAGTGTACATCGGTGTACATGGTCTGACATCGGTCATGGTTCTTAAAAGCGGACTCATATCTACGTACGCAGACCTCAAGCATTTTCACCTTCATCTAAAATGTGGCCGCAGCGACGACGTGCGGATGAGTAGTTGAGCACAGATACTCAATACCAGATTTCTACGTATGTGTGCAACCATTGTTGCCATTTTATGCCTATTTCGGTGGTGTTTAAGTTCGTTTTGCGTGTTTGTGAGCGCTCAAATGTGCGTGACGTCACAAATTCTATAGCTATCTGTGTCGCCCATGGCAACGTCATCCAGTCGTATTCTCCGATCACGTGACGGTATGCATACTGCGTGTTGACGCTGCCGACACTGACGTGGCTTATCGCTATTCAGCCACCTCTTTTACCTTCTTACTTCTATTCCACGTGTCAATCTGATTGATTGATTGATTGATTGATTGATTGATTGATTGATTGCTTGATTGATTGATTGATTGATTGATTGATTGATTGATTGATTGATTGATTGATTGATTGATTGATTGATTGATTGATTGATTGATTGATTGATTGATTGATATGTGGGGTTTAGCGTCCCAAAACCACCGTATGATTATGAGAGGCGCCATAGTGGAGGGCTCCGGAAATTTCGACCACCTGGGGTTCTTCAACGTGCACCCAAATCTGAGCACACGGGCCTACAACCTTTCCGCCTCCATCGGGAATGCAGCCGCCGCAGCCGGGATTTGATCCCGCGACCTGCGGGTCAGCAGCCCAGTATACCCTAGCCACTAGACCACCGCGGCAAGGCCACATGCCAATGTGGCCTTGCCACATTGCTTCTCTGTAAGTATGGCTTAAGCGTTAACCTGTGAAGTGAGGTGCGACGTGCACTAAAACCGCGAAAATTTTCACGAGTTTTCTTATGTCAGTCACTCTCTGTCCACTTCACTTGAGACTTATGATGTTTTTGTACTGTAGCAATACTGTAAACGAGTCTGAAAATTATGCAGCATTGAAACAACAAAATCTACTTTCCAAACTTTGTTATAATCTATTACGCTTCTCGGAGCGAAAATCATTCACTTATACCAGATAACCCTGCTATTATTTGCGTTCAAAAATAAAAAAAAATAATTTAGAGAAATACAGAAAGGAGAGAGATAGAAGTCCCCAAGGTTACGACACCTTCTAACACATGAATAGGAAAAAAAAAAGGTCACACGCTAAACTAAAGAAAGCGCGATGCTGGCAACTAAGCCGGCATACAAGCAGGCACTCCCACCGTACGGCACTGCTGCGTGCATTCAAGCAAAAAAAAAGCTCAAGATGCGGATCCCTCTTTCATCCATTTCCGCCTCCAAGACGCGGCAGCATCCTTTCAAATCTTCCCTTATGCTCGTGCTCGTAGTGCTTCTCTGCTTATTTTTCAGCCTCCGCGATATACACGGCATCTCGGTGCCATTAGAAGATGACGAGGTGAGCCCTTATCGGAAGCGCCCGAGGCGCGCAAAAATGCCTTATTCCTACGTTAACGGCGTCGGCTGCGCACGCACTGGCGTGCCTCCGAGCGCAGCGCCTTCGTCCATAAGTGACGTAACATGAAGCGAGACGTACTTGTCGCTTATAGGGGACTCGTACATCACTAAACGGGGTTGAGGTCAAGATGTGTTTAAATAGATAGATAATTAGGCAAATACAAGCTGGTTTGTCCAGTTTATCCAGTTTGCTACCGTAAGCGTAGAAGATAAAAGGTAAAGAAAGAGGGAAGGGGAGAGAAGGCATTACTATAGATTATTCACAATCCATATTTCATCGCATAGAGCTTGCTAAAATTACCTAGAGGGGACTCTAGCGCTGCGAACGTTCAAACACCATAGGAATGATGGATAGTACACGGATTTGTTCAGACTTCGTCCATGTGGGCCTCAAATCGCACTTGTGGCTTCGTTTATTTTTGTTTCTATTTTGTTTTGAAGGAAAAAATGAGCCCTTTTTAGCTACGTGACTCGGTTATACATGGTAAGCCTAAAAGATTAAGCTGGTGAAACGCAACTGCTGAACATTTCCGATTGTTTGTTTCGTGACAAAGCAGCTTCAAGCCACGAGAAGCCAAAAGGAACGTAAAGTACGAAAACTAGGCAAATCCATGTACTACCCCTAATTTTCATGCTCTTTGAAGCGTTTTGCGTTGCAGCTTTCATAGACACTAGCGCCAAACTTTCCTCTATAGTGTATATATAGGAAACTCGATGGCTTGTCGAGCAATGGGGTCAATCGCCTCCAAGTATTGAAAAAAAAAATTATCATGTAGTTTTATTGCCTAACGAGCTGTGACGCTGGTTCCCGAGACCTTTCCTTGTGCGAGAGGTCAGTCATCGAGTCTTACTCAAAGTGCACTGGAGGTCCAGGCATTGTTTGCAAAAGAGAGATATAGAGAGAGAAGTAAATGAGGGAAAGGCAAGGACGGTACCAGAATTGAAACGTCTTGTTTGCAACCCTACACTATGAGGAAGTAGGAGAGAAAGAAATATGCAAATGATATCAGGCTTACAGAGAATCGTGTAAAAAGGAAAACAAATTGAGGGACAGGAAAAACGTAAGGGGGGGGGGGGATTTACCTAATAGTTTTCTAAAATTAACTAGAGGACTCCGGTACTGCCATCGTTGAGCGACCATGGGAATTGGGGGTAGTACACGAATTCGTCCTCGCGGGCTTAGAGCGCACTTCTCACTTTGCTAATTGCTGCGTCTTGGTTTGGTTTCGAATAAAAGAACGAACCACTGTGAACTTCGTCGCCCGATTTGAATTGGTGAGCCTAATTGGTTAGGGTGGTAAATGGTTAGGGTGTAATTGGTTATGGTGGTAAAGTGCAACAGCAGAACATTTGCTGATTGTCGTCTCGTGACGAAGCCAAACGGAGCTAGAAGAACGAAGACATATCTAAATACTACCCATCATTCCCATGCTCGCTGAAGCGCCGTGCGTTGCGGCTTCCATAGACACTAGCGCTAGGGTTCCCTCTAGTAAGTATTGCAGAAAACTTTATGTTTTAACCAATTTATAAAAAGTTATATGCTACCCTACAATGAAGAAAGGGATAAGGGAGTTTGTTAAAGGTGGAGAGAAAGAGGTAGAGTGGGTGTGTTTGTGTGTGTGTGTGTGAGAGAGATAGGCAAGTCATACCACAAGCTGTAGAAGCTTCAAGAATCTGAAGGTGAAACCAAGCCCCATGTTATAAGGAGCATACCATTTTTCTTGTGACGCATGCTCAAGTCTACTCTGTGTCAACTGTATAAGTACATCTGCTTCCCGCAGTAGGCCCATAGTACGCCTGCTTTTTGTAGTTTACACCATAAAGACAATGAAAGTAGCTGAAGACAAGTTGCTTTGCGGTACTCGGTGAACACGAAGGAAGAAAGCTATTTATTGAACGTGACGTGAAAAATTATCACTGCTTTAGCGCACAGCTGCATTCAAGTCATCACGTTGTATTTCTGCAGTCGGTTATAATATACATATTTTTATAAAGCTGCACAGTTGAATAGAACGAATGGAGAACACAAGCAGGTTCACTTTATGTAGACACACTAGTGGCCTTGAACTAATTGCCCATGGCTATAATTGCACTTACAATTTAGATGTTAAATACAGGGTCAGCAGCCAATTGGAAAAGCTATCACATGCGAAGCTGCTGGATAACACCTAAAGCAGGTTTGTCACTTTCTGTTACATTTTCCTCTTTCTTTATTCATTGTAGCGTAAAGCTGAGTTTACCCCCGACTGCATTTAATCACAGTTTAATAAGGTAAAGGGCTATGTTTGTACTCGGTTATTCCATTTTCACGTCTTGAACAGGCGGCTGGTTACAAAAAGAAGATAACAAAAAAACAACCTCATTTTGTTATCTCCATTCTTATCTGACAGAGTGACGACGCTGTTAATAATGTCTTTTAGAGCGTCTCTTACCCCCGTTTACTGAGGTGATTGTGTCGCGTCTAGCATGGTTGTTCTAATTTCTGTCCAAATTCAACTGCCGTACTCACGAGCATCCTAGCAGCACTGATCAGTATGGTCTAGCTGGTTGAGAATATTGGACTATATCTTGGCGTAACAGCAACGTTGTCTCGAGACAATCTCATTCCAAGCAGCTAAGTTTTTAATGAGCTTTTTTTCTATCTCTAATTCTATTTCAAGACACTTTTTGAACATTTATATCGCACACCAGTGCTAAGTATCAAAGGGGTAAATACGAATGCGGTCTTTCTCTCTGTCTACATACCGTTGCATATGACGACATCTCGTCTACAGATATAGGGGTCACAGTCAACCGTGTTATAAAACTATCAGCATCAGCAGCAGCACGAGTCCAATAATACCCACTGCCTCGGTCATACTGAGCCCGGCGGCTTGCGATTTCGAGTAAATCAGGAAGTTTTCAGTCAGTACGACTTTCGGCCTTATACTAACGTGCGGCACGCTGCAACAGAGCTTTGTTCTGTATAAGGCACCACACGACGAAAAACACAACGCCTTGCTCGGGGTTGTACAGGATCTTCCAAATGCGCGAGAGGGAGAGTCCAGTGAAAACAAACTAGTGCGGCCAGGCTCGATGATTGCGCGGCCGTGCTCGCGCATTTGAGTCGCCCGTTCATCGCTGCTGGCGAAGCATTAAAGCGCGCAGCTGTCGTGTCGCGGTAAACAAAGCCGTGAGCACAGCTGGTACTTGTGAACCGAACGATACGAGTTGGAACGAGAGCTAAATGAAGCGAGCGTGCACAGAGTGGACGTCAAGACGTGTCCACAATTTCGGAGAAAGACTGACAAGAGCGAAAGGCTGGGAGGTTAAGCGGAATTACAACTCGTTTGCCACCCTACGCTAAGGAGAAATGGAAAAAAATGTATGCATATGACAGCTGTACAATACATTAGCCGAGGGACCGGCTCTGCAGCATTATTCTGGCCTCCGGATAAAAATGTTATTAAAGGGGCCGCGCGACGCTTTTTCAGAATGGTCAGCGGACTCTGCCCATTGGTAGTCGAACGCGCGAGCCAAAGATGATAGTACAGCACACGGCCGGGAACTCAAAATGAATCATCAAAGTCATCTAGAAAATGCTCCCTCTTCTCCCTACAAATGATGCTACATCCCCAAATCATCGCGTCATATACCCAAGGCCGTTGTCATTGGCTAGCTTAAGCACCGTAAACTCTGTAGTTAGCGAGATCACCGCGAGATGCTAGAACGCACACTGGCGATCACACTGTAAGTAAGCAGCGCGTTCGAAGGAAAGCGAAAAGAAAGTGCTCAAAATGATGAGGCGCGCTGACGAAGGGACGCATCTGCTTGTCTCCTTGTCATCCGCATCTCTCTGTGGTTTTCAGTGGCTCACCGGCACAGATGGAGTGAGTGAGAGAGTCAGTGAATGAGTGAGTGAGTGAGTGAGTGAGTGAGTGAGTGAGTGAGTGAGTGAGTGAGTGAGTGAGTGGCGGTCCGAAAAAGCGCTTAAAGTGAGTGGCATATCTCTGCAACTCTGCTCGTTCTCGACGTTCTCAAAATTTTGTGGCAGTCAATTCATTCGTCAGTAAACCCTTTAGTGAAGCCATTGGATGATTACATGAAGAAGTGTTTCGGAGTCTCTTTAAAGCGATAGACTTAATTACTTCGCGACGCTACCGTTTGAAAGAAACATGGCAGGTGACTGAAGTGATGCTATAACTCACATGACCGAGGCCACAAGTAATGACCTTGTGCGACGTCAACACGCGACGTCACTTCTACACTATTACGTAATTGTCACCTAAATCTGACGCAGTATCGTGACATCATCGTGCGACGTCATGAGCTCACATCGTTGCCTGTTCAAAGGGGAACAGGTCACGGAAGTAGTGCGGACCCGAATGAAGGGCAGGAAGCTTCATAGTGAGGCGGAGAAAATGCAATCGAAAAAGCAAAGCAAGCTTACAGGGGCGTGCAATACTTTTCCAAGTAACCATCGATTGGTTTCATTAAAGAAGGTTTATACCCCACGAATTCACCACTGCAAAAAAAAATAGAATTCGTTAAGTACGACCGTAGTCACGGAAATTTTTCGTATGCAACAGTTTCTTTTTCTCATCCTTCACCATGACAAGCACGCCAGAAGCTAAGCAGGACGAGATGGCACGGAGTAAGAAAACTGCTTCACGCATGCGTCATGAAAAGGAATATTTTTTCTTGTTTTTTTTTTTCCTACGAACACGTGGCTTACGTTAAGTGCTATTGCAAGTGAGCGCACGGGTAGGTGGCGTACTCCCGCGGCGGTCATGGTAACTACGCGGCTCGCAATGCTCAAACCAGCCAAAGACCGTAAATTTGGGTACATTGCGTGGTCAATTTGGTATATGGCATTGTTTGTAAAAAGATGAGGAAACTATTTCTAGGAGACATTAGGAAATGTATATCTCAAGGCGTGGAATGCGCGAATGTCTGCAACGCGTGTTCTCGGGAGCCTTGACTACCAATCGCCAGGGTTTCTTGACCATGGTGGTAAAAGTCTTGTTAAGTCGCTTTAATGCGTAGCTGTTACGCCGCGGCTTGTTGTGCCTTGCAAGACGTTTGGTCCCAAATTGTGCTACAATTTTATTGGTATAATTTAATAAGGAAGTTTGGCGCACAAATAAAGCACCGGCTACCTTTTTGAGGAGAGCATGCATACAACACAAGAGATAAACTCATAAACGACAGTAAAGAAAGATAAACACAAATACACGAACACAGAACTCATACACATATCAAACGACACCATCTTACTGCAAAAAAAATATCCGTAAAGCAATTTCTTATTCATGTGTCTGATAATGTATATTCTTGTCATTAATAATGATAATGTATATTCTTGTCATTGTCATCCGCACAGAGACAACATAACAGTCAACTTGTCTCGTCATTATGGGGATGATTCCGCACAGGCGGGTACAGCCGACCAGCTTGTGGGCACAACCTGCCTAGGGACACAATCTACCCGATGATTCCGCACGTGTGTCAATAGTCATGCCTCGCCACGGTGGTCTAGTGGCTATAGGGTACTCGGCTGATGACTCACAGGTCGTGAGATTGAATCCCGGCTGCGGCAACTGCATTTTCGATGGAGGCGTAAATGCTGTAGGCCTGTTTGTTCAGATTTGGGTGTGCGTTAAACAACCCCAGGTGGTCGAAATTTCCAGAGCCCTCCACTACGGCGTCTCTCGTAATCACATGGTGGTTTTGGGACGTAAACCCCCCATATCAATCAGTCAATACGTTAACAGTCGACCTATCATAGACTTCAGCACACACATATAATACGTATGATATATTAGTACGTATAATCTGTAGGACATACATACAATATGGAACATATCATAATATATTGCCAGCAATGTCTCTGTATTATAAAAATTGTTTTAGCACTTTTAAAGCGTACATCTGTAAACCTCTGATTGGCCACGGGCCCAGAAGTTTCTTCATATTGAACAGTTTCTAGTCTGATATCATTAGTTCCGATTTAATGCGGCATCTCGCCGTGTCATGATGGGGGCAGTCCCAAAGATGACACACATCTTTATCTAAAAATCCACATTCGTATCAACTTCGCTCGATCCTGCCCTGCGTGCACACATACTGAACTAGTATGGTTAAATAAATAATTATAATTATCAGTAACTATTATCGATTGATTGATTGATTGATTGATTGATTGATTGATTGATTGATTGATTGATTGATTGATTGATTGATTGAGTAGAGCAACACTTTGGATATGAAAAACATTGTAAAAGCGGGAACAGGATTAACCGCCTCCCACCGCGTTTATTCAGCGCCTCCCTAAATCAAGGAACACGACCGTTGTTTCATTTCCCTCCTGTCAAATACGACCACCCTGACAGGAAATCTAATCTGCGACCTCATACTCAAGTCCAAGGCACTGTTACGCGATGCAGAACTTTGACCAGACGCCCTCTAAAAAAATGTTTCCGTACTCTATACTCAACGCACGTCGTCAGCAGCCGCCTACGAATTCGCAAAAACACATCGCATGCAAGCCATTTTTTGACCTCATCAGAGCATATATACTTTGTAACTTTTGATCACACTTGTGAGAACGCAAAAGGTTGTCAGTTTATAAAAAAAACACGCTTGAGAAAAACAGAGTAACGGAGTCTTTTCAAACCAACCATCGTAATACAGCAAAAAAAAAAGAAGAAAAAAGCATCCCTAGAGCACCAAGCATTTCTTTCATGACAGGCAGCTAGCGCAAAGAAGTACAATTCCAGAACAAGTTGCGAAACTTCTGGAACTTTTCTGTGAGACGCAACATCGACAGCAGAAGCGATCGAATCAAAAAAACATACGAGGTCGTACACACATCGCATAAAGCGACAGGGCGGGAAAGAATTCAAGCAGCGGAGTCGATGGGCAAAATAAATGATGAAAGACAATGGAATGCCTGGACCACGCATTATATATCTCAGGTCGACGCGAGCTGGCCCGGTAGAAGATCAATCGTTCCGATGTCAGATCACAGTGGTGCGGTGGGTTCGTGGAAAGAGCGAAAGACGAGGAATAACAAAAAAAGGCAACAAGTTCAAAAACCGCAAAGAAAGTTGCTGTTGGGGGGCATCCGCCCGAATGCGGACTTATGATGGAGATCAATGCATTACCTCGATCCCTCTGGTCGGTACTGCTGGGGAAATCGAACAAGGAAGCCTGGAAATGCGAACAGCGAAAATACAAAAGTTTCCTGAACATTGTATGGCACGTCATGTGAAAAAAAGAGTGTTCGCGCGCAACGCTTCATTTTCTTTTTTGTTCTTTCCGGGGCTTTTGCATTGAATTTAACGTTCGCTAATAGAAATGACAAATACGCATCGCTTAACTGAATTAAGTACGGGGGATTTCTCTTCGTTAAAGGGACACTAATGATTAAAAGAAACGAAGAATTTTTCTGATACTGGCGAATTGCTGTTTCACGATTTAAAAATCACCGCGCTTACCCCGTGATGATACCTGGTAAGCGAGAAGACGCTCTAAAATAAAATGCGGGTAGCAACGCCACCTCGAAATTTTCGCAGCAAATGCTATGACGTCATAAATTTTAATGGTGCCTACTAGGTCCCACGTAATTTCCAATCAGTAAAAATGAAGCACGTTGTGCTATGAGAGGGCGACATACTAAACGTACCTATATTTTTGTGAAAATTTCGTTCAGCCAATGTCGTCAAATTACGAAGCACACAGTCTGAAGTCAATTAAGTCACGAGTGAAGATTCGGCGTGAATTTGAAAGATTAAACTCTAGCTTTGATTATGCCTTCATTAACAAACTTATGTTGGCGAAATTAAGGACGTTGGAGTTTCCCTAGTACAATTTATCCTTCCAAACCGATTCCCTGTTTCGTTCATAGTGCCTTTAAGGTGCCCCTAGACTGTCTGACTGCTCCGAGACATTCGTTTGGCCACTTCGGTGAAATAAAATTTTGGGCTATTTCGCTTTGACAAGACATGAAAATCAAAGTAATAATAATACCGAAGTTTTAGGCGCCTAAACCACAATATCATCACGAGGTAGAATGTGCGCACAGCGTTTTAGGAGCTTTACAGAGACGCTTTTTTTTTTTTTGCCGGCGATTCTGCGAACCACCGTCGTTTCACTGAGTACAAGCTACGTTCGCGGCCGAAAATGACCACGCCGAATAGCAGTTGACGCTTCATTCAGGGCGCGTGCATCTTCATCGTGTTGTATTGTTAAAGAAAAGGTGCAGGGACTCGCTGACTAACTATAACGTGCCTATGTCACAAATGAATGAATGAATGAATGAATGAATGAATGAATGAATGAATGAATGAATGAATGAATGAATGAACGAATGAATGAACTTTATTTATAGTTTGGCAGTTTTCAGTTGGCGATGTAGGGGAAGAGAGTATTAACCCCTCTCCCTTCCCACCTTCTGTTGATTTCAATTTTTTTTTGTTCTATCGCAAAAAGAAAAAAATCTGGGCTCTTCCGCTACTATGAAGACTGCAGGTCGTAGAATCGAACCCGTGTCGTGGCGGCTGCATTTCAAATGGAGGCTAAAATGCGTGATGCCTGTGCACGTAGATTTACACACACGTTAAAGAACCACCGGTAGTTGAAATTTTTGGAGCCCTCAACGGCGTTTCTCGTAATCACATCTTAGTATTGGGACGTTATTTCCCAACGGTTACATTATTACTGCGAAGATAGAAGCCAGTGGCAGCGACCTCACGTGCTCTCACGTCTACTCGTGTTTGCGCTGCTTCCGTTCCCGCTGCTCTGCCTGCCAGCAAACGACACGTGTCCACCCCATAGAAAGTCCCTAGCACAACCGATAACATCGGCAGAGTGACTTGTTGGGCAAGTTGGTTCTTTCTTAACGAGCTTATGGCGCAAAGCAACACAAGAGAAGGACAAGCGCAAACTATCAACTAAATTTTATTTGTGAAAGCGCACACACATATATACAGGTGAACAAAATCTTTGTTGACCTGTGTATATATGTGTGCACTTTTACGAATAAGTTCAGTAAATAGCTTGCGCTTGTCCTTCTCTTGTGTTTCTTTGCGCCATAAACTCGATAACATCGATAGCGCGATCTGTACGTCCAGAGAGAAAGGGGCATAGCTACCGGTGAAAGGGACTGAATTTAAAAAAAAGAATGACGAAGCCTGCACAGATTAGCATGGGTCTTGAAACAACAAAACAAAGATTTTAGACTAATATTATTGCTTCTAGGTCGTTTATAGGCCTCGGCTATAGGTGCCACAGGTTGATTCTATAGGTGGCGTCTACGCCGTCGATACGCTTTAGCTAGGTTATACTAGGTTGCTTCTGCGTTTATTCTCAGCGCAGAGAGGTTCGAGTTACACCGCAGTCACAGACACGACACGGATGCCCAAACAGCAGAAACAGGACCTCGAGTTGAAAACGAAACGTTCGCACTTTTCATAGACCCTCGGGCATGTCGTCATTGCTCTTACATCACTTCACAGTCTTCCCGCAGCCGTCGTTGGCTGACCCTTTCCCTAGTATTCCCTCGTTGTACGCACTCGGGGGTCTTCGGCTCGCCGCCATCACTTCGTAGCCAGTTGTCGGTCAACTGTTGCCTTCATTTTTAGTGCACCAGCGCTGGGTAGTAAGGTTTAGCCAATTCTCAGCACAAATCTGGTAAATGATGATTGTAGTGTTTTATTTCTCTGGACAAGGAACGATTCGCTAAACAGTTTCAATGTTAAAACTGTTCAGGCAAAGGGATTCGCTCCGCGTAGCTGGAGCCCTCAATCCAAGGCTCCGGTGGCCTTTGCCATCTACTGAGCTCTGTCGATCAGCTTGAACTCTTCTTCGGGCTTTGATCGGGACAGCGCATCCTCCCCACTGCCCCGATGTTTGCGAGCTGTTTATTGCCACCCCCTTCGATTGTGGGCAGGTCCATGGGACGAGGTAAAGTATTGGGTTTGCTTAGGAAGGGCAGCGCGAAGAAACAAGGACGAAAAGACACAGTAGACGCCACTGACGCGGGCTAAAAACTGATATTTATTGCCATTTCTTGAGCAGATATATGTGCCAAAAGACCCAGCTGTCAAAGAAAGGACTAAGACGTGTCCACGCTGCTCATTTAACCACTAAAAGCAAAAACAAAAAAGCAACCTTTCAACAATCTCAGACATGTGTGACGGATAGACAAACCATCAGCTGGAAAACTGGGTCATCCCGGCATAGTAGACATTTGCTTTTATATGTCGCCAGATAGTTTGCTAAGTAGACTCAAATTTGGATATATTCTGTCTCCAGGCTGACTGTTTCTACTGAGGTCTTTGTGGGAAAGGGGACAAACATTCCTCAGGGCTCTTCTGTGTTATAAAATTGCTTCATATCGTCTAGTGACTGTGTCTGGGCTCTGAAGTGTCACCGCCTCGTATTGCAACACCTGCTAAAAATCCATCGGTGGTGGCGAGGCGGCGAGATGCACTTGTGGCGTGGGGGCCCAAAGCATGTTATGTTTTTTTTTCTACATGTCGATTCATCGACGGACGCGATCCACCAGGACACATCCATACACAGCTTTGCTGAAAACTCTATGACTTCGCTGAAAAACAAAATCGAGGCTTCCCTGATACAGTGTGAGGACGATATCTGGCACACTGCTCTGAGCGTTGCCGCAATTTACGTGATATCGTTTGGACTAGGTATTCGCAGCTGTATGCAAACGCTTTCCTTTCGAGAAAAAGAATACGTCAATAGCAGAGACCATCTTCTTAGCCGCCGTCGTTAGTGTTAGTAGCGCTCCCCTGATCCGAAGAAGCTGCGATAGAGGACTGAATTTTGCTCTCCTTTCTCATGTCCAGCTTTTTACGTCTCTGCGCAATACTTATGTACAGAACAGCCTCTCGACGGGTGATGATAGCTGCCGGGCGCTCAACCCAATGTGCACTGTTATGACCGTCGTCAGTAGGCGCCATGCTGTCGCTGAGAAGCGTAGCCGGGCAGCGTTCCCACGCCTGGAACCCCAGTTTTCTCGGAACCAGCGTCCAGAGCTGACGGGGGAGCGGCGCTCTTTCAATCCTCAAACAAGTAGCCGACTGGCCGGCTGCCTATGCCCGCCAGGTATTGTCCCTGCTAGCCGGAGGATGAGACGTCGTGTCGCCACGACGCCGTAAGCCGTTCCAGAGAGGACAACAAAGACAGCATCTTCCTTGGAAGAAACCGCGGCCGCCGCCACAAATTGCCCTGCTAATTGAGCGAACCGATCAGTGGACCGTTTGAAGTATGCTGTCAGGTCCCGCCTGCGGTTCTTACCTTGGGACCTCCCAGTGAATCTGTACCCATGCACTTTTCCATGTTCACACTTGATGAATAAAGATGAATAAAGAAGAGGAGCTTGGGACCCCTCGAACAGCGGCACACACACGACGAGGAAGAGCCCCGCTGGAGCTACCTTGCAGTGCACTGATCACGACTCAATATTGGATGTTCGCGTGGGTCGTGCATGCTCGTACCCCTCGCCTGTTGTATGTGTGCGATTGGTGTTTCAGTCAAGAAGGAGGAGCCCGATAGGGCTTATAACGACGCCGCAGAGTGCGGGACGTCGCTCTGAACCATGTAACGGTTCAACCACCACGCTCGTGGTTTGTGAAACTCAACCTCTTGTTATGCCAGCGAGTCCTCGTCAAACGTCCGTGCCTCGGAAAAAGGCAATCTGGGTCAAGGCCAGCCGCAGCCCGCCCGACGCGAACATCTCAACGGCGTGAACACGCGCGACGCCCCTCTGGCCCAGGTGCAGTGAGTCAGCGGCGCACGTGACAGCGAGCCGGCGGCCGCGTGCCTGGTGGCCTGACGCATGGCGCGGCGCGCCATTGGAGGAATCTGCCCTGACGACAAAGCGGCGCTTCGGATTGGACATTTTGGTTGGACCCGGTGTAAATAAAAGAAGCCCTGCGGCGCGTCGCGATCGGCGGTCCTATGTGAGTGAGAGGAGGCCCCGTGTCGGAGAGCCGGCATGTGTGTGAGTCGGCGGTTTTAGGCGAAAAGCTGACCTATGTGTTAGAGAGAAGAGCTCGGCTTTTCGAGTCTCTGTCGGCCCCAGTGCCGAAATTGTAACGCTTCTGTATATATGCTGTACATAAACCTTGTTTAACTCACCGTCGTCTCGTCCGCTCGTCTTATCAGCTTTGCACAGAAGCAGTCGCGAGCTGATAAACCTACGCTACGCAACAGTGGTGGCTTCGGCGGGATCGGCCCGTCGTTCGCAACAGTGGTGGAAGCTGCGGGATCGGTCCACTTCGCAGCGGTGGGATCGGCCCGTCTTCCTCAACAGTGGTGGCAGCGGTGGGATCGGTCCGTTTCTCAACAGTGGTTGGCAGCTGCGGGATCGGCCGGCGTCAGCGACATCGATGCGGTGAGTGCCTGATGTTTTCCCCTCAGTTCACCAGACTACTCTAGCTCAGGTTGTAGTAGTTTAGAGAAGGGCTGTGTGAAGCATTAGAGTGAGCTTTGATCGTTTCAAGCAAAGTCGAAGTGCTTTGAAACCAAAGTTAATGCGGAGGGGGTAAACACGGGAGAGTGAAAAATTGCTTGCGCGTCTTGCTAGTTGACTTATAGTGGGTACGGCAAGTAAATTGTTAACAGGGGCAAACAGCAAGAGGCTAGTGTGAACGATGGAGAACCTTAAGGTGAAGGAACTCATCGAAATTTGTGAGGAACTCGGCATTACTTTGGGCCGTGCGAAACGAAAGCAAGCGATCCTTGAGATCATGAAGGATGAGGGAGTGTCGGCTGAGGAAGTCGATGAGGCCTGGGAGGATATTAAAGCACGCCGTGAGGAAGCTGAAAGGCGTGAACGTCGCGAGCGCGAGGAGGCCGAGAGACAAGAGCGCCTAGAGTTGAAACGACTAGAATTGGCAATCCTACAGTGTTCGCAGGCGCCTAGCGTAGCTTCTCCAACAGTTCAGGTCAGCGGTTTTAGAATTAGGGACCAATTGCCACCGTTCGTAGTAGGCGAGGACATGGCGAAGTATCTCGTCAAGTTTGAACACGTCTGTGAGCGAAATGCTTTGGAGCAGTCTCTTTGGGCGCGGAACCTGCTAGCTCTTCTTCCCGGCGAAGTGTCCGACGCGATAACTTGCTTATCGAGGGAAGCGTTTGAGAGCTATGACGAGGTTAAGGAAGTGCTCTTGAGACGTTATAAGTTGTCACCCGAGGCTTTCAGGCAAAGGTTTCGGTATGCTAAAAAGGGGAATGAGTCACACGTTGACTTCGCGTTTCGTCTTAAAGCCGATTTGATTGAATGGCTCAAGGGCGAAGGTGTTTATGACGACCGCGATAAAGTGGTGGAATGCGTTGCATTGGAGCAATTCTACCGCTGCATCGAGGAGGATGTCAGACTTTGGCTGCAGGACAGACTTGGGGAAGTACAGTTAAATAAGGCAGCTGAGTTAGCTGAGGAGTATTATGCTCGCCGGAAGTTGCATATCAGGGCAGTGCGCGTTGAAAAGGATGAAAGGAAAGAGGGCTTTTCAAGGAAACCTGATCAACGGAAATCCGCTCCGCACCGTAATTTCAAGAAGGAACCGTCTCTTACGAAGGACAGTGTAGGGGAAGGGCAAACAGAAGCGGAGAAATCGAGTGAGGTTTCTACTACACAGGCATTTGAATCGGAAAACAAACGGAAGCCGGTAATTTGCTACAACTGCAAAAAGGAAGGACACATCGCGAGAAACTGTCAGGAAAAATTTGCCTTCGCAACAATCCGAGAATCAGGAAAAAACATGCGGTTGTTGGAGCCGTATCTCCAAGAAATTAAAGTAAATAAGAAAACGTGCCGAGCGCTTAGAGACTCAGCGGCAACCATGGATGTTGTCCATCCTTCATTGGTGTCTCCGGATGATTTCACAGGAGAATGCGCGTGGATCAGGCAAGTCGCCGAGGAGCAGAGTGTTCGCTTACCAATCGCCACGGTTGTCATTGAAGGCCCGTTCGGTAAGTTTTGCACCGAAGCGGCTGTGTCTGCCGCGCTAAATGATCGTTTTCCTTATCTTTTCTCCAACAACTCGGAGCAGCTTCTCAAAGAGCAGGGCAAATCGTTCTTCCCCAACTTAGCGGGCATGGCCCTCACGCGATCGCAAACGCGGAAGCCTGATCTGGTTCAATGCAGTGAACTCTCAAGTGACCTTGTCGGCGGGTCGACGGAACCCCAGAAAGGAAATTTTCCGCATGAGTCATGTGAGCAGTCACGCGAGCGGCCCGTCGCGAAGGCGGTCGGCACGGCCGGCGCGGTAGGGGGAGACGACATGGCGCCAATGAGTCAGAGCGAGAGGGTTGCAACGCTCTCGCCTGTAGCGGAAAGTTGGAGCGAGCTGCCGAGAGTTGATCGAGAGACGCTCATTCGAGAGCAGCGTGAGGATCTCTCGATTGAAGCGCTAGCGGAAAGCCAAATTGAAGCGCTAGGGGAAAGCCAGAAAAACGCGGCAAAAGTGCTGTCGAAGGAGCACTACGAGGAATCGGTGAAGAAGCGTGCTTTTGAAGTAGGAAGTCAGGTAATGCCGCTGCAGCCATCCAAAAGGAACAAGCTTGAGGTTGATTGGGAAGGGCCCGCCAAAGTATTATCGAAGCCTTGCGATACAAATTATGAAGTGAAATTAGGAAGGCGGCCGGACAAAATTTACAACTTGATGAAACCATACGTTCAACATCAAGCGGTCGTAAATCTGTTGTTGAATGCTTCAAAGGAAGAGGAAGCAGAAATTTTGAGTTCTAGTGAGGTAATTGAAGGGGGATCGAAAGTAATCCGGGAGCAGATAAACCTAGAGCCTAGCGTAAGTGAAGGAGGACCTGAGAAAGAGGACCTGAGAAAGATTGTTTCCGAGTTTGGGTATGTGTTGTCGGACCGTCCCGGAGAAACGACGGTGATCGAACACGATATCAAGCTAAGCGGTGAGGAGTCATTCAGTAGCAAGCCGTATCGTTGTTCCCTTGTGCAACGTCGAAAGTGTGAGCCGCTCTTGGTGCCGCATAGGTATCGTCGCCTAAAAGTGGCCGGTTACTGAAGTGGAGCATGTTGCTCCACAGCGCAACTTTGACGTTCGCTATCAAAAAAAAAAAAATAAAATAAAGGAAAGGTAAACGCTAAGGCAGGTGCATTGAGCAGTGAGTTCCAGCTAGTAACTTCTCAACCTTTCGATTTCTCGTTGGCGATTCGGGGCAAAATTTTGACCTCATCACGACCTGGGCTGAGCGCTCTTGTTCAGAGTGATCTCAAGGGGCCAACTTTATGTGGTATTCTAATTCGTTGCGTTGTTGTAATTGTGAAAAATTCAAGTTCTTACTTTAAGAGTCTTGTGTCCCACATGTGCCTCTTGATGTAGAGGGAACAAAATTCCGATAGACACGTAGATAGGTATATGTTGTACTATACTTTGTCTGGTGTTCTGTCGGGTGACCGAGGGCACTTGCTTGTGTCGTGTGTTGTCTGTTGTCGAACCGTTCTTAGCAAGTTGCAGAACCATCGACAAGTGCTGAAGCCGAAGATGGTCAGAAGAGACGAGTGAAGCTGGTCGACAAGTTGTGGCGACAAGCCAGTGGAGCTGGGATCCGTCGTCAAGAATGGGCTGTATTCCCGGAACAGTCTGGAGCTGTATTCTCCCTATGGCCCTGGAGGCGAACCTGGAGGGACTTGGCGGACGAGCGCACCTGACATCCGAGCCCCGTGGAAGCAGCTCGTCTTTCCGGTGCATTGTCTGGCGGCGGGGGTGCTGTTATGCCAGCGAGTCCTCGTCAAACGTCCGTGCCTCGGAAAAAGGCAATCTGGGTCAAGGCCAGCCGCAGCCCGCCCGACGCGAACATCTCAACGGCGTGAACACGCGCGACGCCCCTCTGGCCCAGGTGCAGTGAGTCAGCGGCGCACGTGACAGCGAGCCGGCGGCCGCGTGCCTGGTGGCCTGACGCATGGCGCGGCGCGCCATTGGAGGAATCTGCCCTGACGACAAAGCGGCGCTTCGGATTGGACATTTTGGTTGGACCCGGTGTAAATAAAAGAAGCCCTGCGGCGCGTCGCGATCGGCGGTCCTATGTGAGTGAGAGGAGGCCCCGTGTCGGAGAGCCGGCATGTGTGTGAGTCGGCGGTTTTAGGCGAAAAGCTGACCTATGTGTTAGAGAGAAGAGCTCGGCTTTTCGAGTCTCTGTCGGCCCCAGTGCCGAAATTGTAACGCTTCTGTATATATGCTGTACATAAACCTTGTTTAACTCACCGTCGTCTCGTCCGCTCGTCTTATCAGCTTTGCACAGAAGCAGTCGCGAGCTGATAAACCTACGCTACGCAACAGTGGTGGCTTCGGCGGGATCGGCCCGTCGTTCGCAACAGTGGTGGAAGCTGCGGGATCGGTCCACTTCGCAGCGGTGGGATCGGCCCGTCTTCCTCAACAGTGGTGGCAGCGGTGGGATCGGTCCGTTACGCAACACTCTATATGCTGTAAATAAGTGTAACTAGTGCCATAAACCTGTTTGTTTTTCGTATTCCCATTTTGTCAGCGTTCGTTTCCTCAACCCGAAGCTACACCACGCTACCACAAAAGACCAGGCAGACCCCGGTCCGCAACAACTGGTGATCAGCGCTGGGATTCGAAGCGACTACAGGTGAACAACGCTGGGATCCAGAACAACTGGTGGCAGCGGTGGGAGCACAACAGCACCAACACACATACTTACGTGCAGTATGTATATGCTGGTAATACAGTATGGCATGAGGCATATGATCTCGATCCAGGCGTGTTATGGGTGCTCGATTGCGCATGCATAGCGTTTACTATGATAAGGAACGTATCCTGCACTGGTTGGCGAGAAAATAAAAGCTGCAGTCAATTCAATCATTCCAAAAGAAGGCAAGCACGCGAGAGGGAGACTGAAAGTTAAAGAGGTAAATGAAATGAAGAAGTATGCCGGGATAACGGGGCCGCACAGCTGTAGCGCAATATAGCGGCAAAATTGAAGGACTCTGATAGCGGTTAACCGAGGAAACGCGCGGAAGGTCCTTGCCAAACAGTGAGTGTAGTCAGACTGATGATGATGACGAAAAAGACGACAATCAGCAAGCCTAACGATATCCGAGCTACCTAGGGTCCAGCCACAGTACTCCAAATGGCATAAACCAAACCGAAGTCCAGTTGACTTGTCCGTGTCGAAATGGGCAGAGAAAAATGTTCTTAACACGCTAACTTGTTGTTTTTTTTTCACCCTACAAGCAGACGCCTGTCGAGTGTATAACAAAAGCCGTTGAACGCGAAGTATTGGATATCTGCTTCATTGGAAAGGCATTTCGCAAGCCACGTTCGGCTTTGACAGGTCAGATATCAACTGCCGTTGCCTTCGTTTCTTCATTTTTGGTCCGCGCCTGAGCCTAGCGTGATCACCGAATACCCTTATTGCGCTGACTGTAGCGAGAAAAAAAGTAAAACGTAAGATGCGAGGCATATAGAGATATCTGATGCTGACAGCTATCGGAGTTAAAAGTTTTGAGACTGCCTCAGGCACTTCGATATCGAGTACAGAATGGAAAAGCTCGCTTTGGTGTCGACTTTTGACATCCTCGATATAATGCTTTGCTCGGTGGTGTTGGCGTGTCGGGAAAAAGGAGCCATCATCACTGTTCTTTTTTTAAAAACGGGAAATACAAGATAAAATTTCAGATAATTTATTATAATACCTCGGTCTTTACAAACGCCAGCGCAACGTGTTCATACTAATATCCCACAAACAAGCAGCTGCGACTATTTAGATCATCAAGCAGGTATTTGTTTTATTACGATGTAGCAATTACATGATGGGCACTCTCAGCTGGCTTTTGCTGTCGGTGTCGGTGTGCATATCCCGTATACGTATATGCATGCGCAAAGAAAAATAACAAAACAAACTGAAGCACGGGTTCAAACGGGTGACAACCCAACCAGGAGCGCAGCGATAGACGGCTCCTATGTGATTCTTGTGCGGTTTTTAAAGAGAAAAGAAGAGAAAAGTGAGCCCCGTAACTGTCTGCATCAGAATGCGACACCTCAACAGTAGCTCATGAGGGATGGGTGTAAGGGGGGATCAAAAGGATATGATTAAAAGGTATATAGATAGAGAGAGGAAGGAGATAGCGAGGCCCATGGACAGTGAACGACAGTAAACGACGGAAGTAAGGAGGAGATAAGAAAGAAGACACACATTGTCGCAGGTGTCTGAGGACGGGGCCACTCAGCGAAAGCTCTTGTCGGCGGCAGGAGATGGCGTAGGCGAGCCAGTCGGTCAGAGCTGCGCTGTCGTCGGAGATCGCGGAGGCACAACCGGTCGGCACGAAATTCTAAGAGCGAGTCGCGTTAGATGGCTCGGCCACAAAAGCGTACGTTTTTCAGCCATCCAACGGCAACCTGTTAGGGGCGAAGCTACTTAGGCCGTGGATCGTTCCCTCCTCCGTATACGTATATGTAGCCACCTCTAGTTTATGACTTGCTCAATAGATGGCGTTGTGTGTATACGTTCTTGGGAATAACTAGATGACGTTAGTGGTTTTCACAGCATATTCACGGAATGAGTGATAATGAGTGGGGCGAAGTGTGCGTCCGTCCAATCGTGTGTCCAACCGTCCATGCGTCCACCCGTTCACCCATCCGTCTATCCGTCCGTGCTTCCATCCATGCGTCTATGCTTCTGTTCGTCCATGCGTCCGTCTGTGCGTCCGTCCGTCTGTCTGTTTATGCATGCTTCACTCCGTCCATCTGTTTGTCCGTTCATACGTGCTTCCAGCCGCCCGTCCGTGCGTCTGTCTGTCCATCCGTGCTTCCGTTCATCCACGCGTCCATCCGTCCGTGTGTCCGTTCGTCCGCAAAGGCACAGCAATAAGTGTGAACGAAGAAATTTGAGTATTACACCAAGACTAGCAGCTAACTCCATTAGGATCCAATCTCAGTTGACTGTACAAAACGCTTGCCTAAGAGAATACGGCCACTCCAGCTATTGGAGCAGTTTTCTTGCTTTTATCGCTTCAAAGCGAAGTAAGCTGTGAGAGCACAGCACGTAGGAGGGTCGGAGCTACCTGCTGATTTCTGAGGAGATAGCGCACGTGCGCTACGACGCACTTTTGATTATAGTTCACAATCGTTGCCTGAGCGACGCAGCACCCCATCCCCATCACCCGGCTTTTTCACCAACCCCCCCCCCCTTCCAATCATGCTCCTTCGCCCGACGAAGCCAGTCGGCGAGTTAGATCTTTGCTTCAGATCAAACGCACCCGTACGCAACTTTTCTCATTTCAACCTACCCCTCAATCAGGCAAAGCTTTGCGGAGAGGATTGGCGTAAGTAAAATAAAAAACATGCTTGGAAATAAAGTCAAATCAATAACTATTATTATATATTCGATAGTTTATTGTGACGAAATCGAAACCAAGTTCAGGTACGATTAGAAATACAGAGTATAACAAGCAATACCAAATTTGCAATACACACCGTAAAAAACAATTAAGTGAGTAAATATGCAATGTGAAATGAAACAAGTCCATGATCTGAAGTTAAACAATGTGAGAAAGAAAGTAGTTCCAGGCTTCGGACGTGCGTAGGGCTAAAGAATAATAAAATGTGCAAGTTCTCGCCCACACCGAGAACGTGGACGCGTGGAGTGACATGTTATCAATTTAAACTTTACGTGGAACATGACGGCTAGGGTGACGCTGACGGCGAAAATTCACTTCAGCTGCCTTATAATTGCCATCACAACGCAAACACGTAAATTATAGAGCGAATTCCGCGTGCTATCCAGGCACGCACCTTCCCCGAAGACCAATCGCCTACGTCTTAACTTCTGTCTCAGCCACATCGGAAGTGAAGACGCGGAGTGAAGCCACGCAGCCTTTTGCGGCTGCCTTGATTAAGCGAGACGTTCAGTGTTCGCAGTGGACATGCCAAGATGCCCGCTGAGGCAGCAACGAACCCAAGCGAACAAACAAGTAAAGCAAAGGCGTCGCCATTTTCCCCCTCCTTTTTCTTATTTTGTCTTTATTGACTGACGCGATCGTAAAGGAGAGAAGAGACGCGACAAGAAGAATGCAATATACGTGCCCCTGATATTTGCGCAGAGTTTACTTCGTGTCTTTCGAGGGAACGTCGTGGCAGCATGGCGCAGCGTCACTGCTTGCATATCAGTGCACCCCACTCCTCCCCAAGTCACGTCGGCGTTGTTTGCTATGCTCCTGCTTACTGACGCCTGCCAAGAAGGAATCTAGAAGAGCAGGCACACACGCCCGGCGTATATCGGTCGTTAAAACAAAATAGCTTTATACGAACTAAATACAGCATTCCCTCTTAGTATTCCTTGTTTCCGATACAGGGGTGCTACTGCCATAGGAAGTAGTTACCATGTTCCTTCAGTCATAGGCGTGCACAGGCTGCCCCTTCAAGGTGTGTGTGTGTGGGAGGGGGGGGGGGTAGTGATGTTTTCCCACAGCGCCCCCCTTCTCTCCTTGTTATGTTAATGTATAAGACTAACCTTGCGCCCTCCCCCCACCATTGAGTCACACGACACCCTCCTTATTATATCAATGGGTGGGGCTGACATGCCCCCCACTTAAATTACTATAGGGGGGCGTACCCCCCCTCCCTTGCACCCTACCCGTGTCTATGCCTTGAATTATAAGAGCAACACCTAAGCAGACAAGACATACCAAAAAGCGAAATTTACGACGAGTGGTGTCTGTGTAGTTTGCAGTGAGCAGGATTCTGTCAGCAGGATTTCCAAAGTCTGTAATTTCTTCAGTGTGTGAAGCCTTGTTGCAAAAAAAACAAACAAAAACAAGAAAATGCAGGAGGAAATAAGGAGCGAAAAAGAGTTGCAGTCATCCCATACTTCCACAATATATCTCATGGTTTGAAGAAGGTGGGCTCGAGATATGGTGTGGATGTAGTTTTATCAGCTCCGTGCAAAGTAAGCGAGATTTGCAGAATGACGGATGAGCGACTTAGTGGAATCACCAAAAAAAGTTGAACATGCGCCGTAAAACACATAAATAAATTTGTAGATTGTGCATTTGTAGATTGTGCAGTTGGTGTTGTTTACATGATTCCTTTAACGTGCGGTCGTTGTTATAATGGCCAAACTGGGCGGTGCATTAATAAAAGGTTAGGAGAACATATGAATGATATATGCAAAGGAATCAGTTCAAACCTTGTTTTGGACTGCAAAAGCTGCGGGTGCCACCCTCGATTTCTGGGCGTGAGTGTGCTGGCACGCCACATGGACAAGTTAACTCGGGAAATAGCTGAGGCGTATTTTATTAGAAAACATGGTGACGGATGCGTGAGCCAACCTTCGGTGGCCTTGCATGACAAAGAGTTTGCGCTTTTAGATAAGGGTTAGCCATTTCTGTACCTTCTTTTTATCAGAACATTCCCCAGAATATGTCACGTTGCTCACGTGTGCTGTTCAAAGGTTGCCTGTTGTATATATTACCATGTGTGCTGCGAATAATAAAATTCAGCTGTTAGTCAGCGCTCGTGTTGTCCTCTTTGCCTTCCGTACCTCGACTTTCGTCTTTTTCTTCTAGCACATTCGTGCTCGCGCTGCAACCCTTATTATCATGAATTCAAACCAACTAGCCCAAATCGCCATTTTTCTTCTTTGCAGTGAGCTTGAGTGTCCAAACACTTAACTTAGCGTCGAGTTCTTTCTCCTTGTCGATTTAGTCTTGTACGGGAAACAATGCGAAATATCGTTATGGGAGCTTTTATTCGTAGTAGTGGCTCTCGCTGCTTTCTGGGAAATCCCGTTGAAATGTGCGCATTTCAGTGGCGCACACCACCTTGGTGGTCTAGCGGTTCTGGTGTTCAAGTGCAGGACGAAGCGAAGGTCGCGGGATCAAATCTCGACGGCCGCGAGATGCTTGAGGCCCCTGCACTTAAATTTAATCACACGTTAAACAACCCCTAGCGACAGCCGGAGCCCTATACGATGGCGCCCCTCGTAACCATAACGCAGCTTCGGGACGTAAGACCCCAACAACATACAGATTTAGTTGGGCATCTACAGCACCTTTGAGGACGCTGCCTGCCAGCCACAGCTGCGTCCGCAAAGATGTTGTGGACGCTCAACTAAATATGTCCAATTATTATCATGTCGGTGGCGTGATATGTCGTTGGAGTGAGCATAACGAACCGACTCACGAAGACAGACAGGTAGCTTAACCATCTGAAACTGGTTGCGGAAAGAAGTGCAGTAAGAAGCATCTAGTGTAAATAGGACCATGTATACTTACCTTATTTTGATGTAATCAGGTCTAACTCAAAAAAAGTAAACACAAGATGGCGCAAGCAGCTTCGCTATTTGCAGAAAAGACTTCGATTGTTTTAGACTATTCCGGGCAAAACGGCGCGCGCGGCACGAGCAAACAAGTTTCATCATGATTATTTTCACAATCATCCCCATCATAAGCCTGACTGCGCCTAGCTTTCTGCCTCTTCGCGCGCTTGCGTTCGCTTGTAATTATGTCGGTTACTCTTAATTACCATACGCTGCCTTGCACTTGCTCTACCCATGACCCTTCCTCCTTCGTGATTTAGACTGAGACGTCCTCGAAATCAGTCTCTTTCGTGACGCCCCGACGCGGTGTTCCAGTGGCTATAAGGTACTTGGCTGCCGACCAGCAGCTCGCGGGATTAAATCCCGCCTGTGGCGGCTGCATTTTCGATGGAGTCAAAAATGCTGTAGGCCCATGTGCTCGGATTTGGGTGCACGGTAAAGAAACCCAGGTAGTTTAAATTTCCGAAGCATTCCACTACGACGTCTCTCATAATCATGTGGTGGTTTTGGGACGTTAAACACCGCATATTAAACAATCAATCTGTTCCCCGACCACCTTGTACTTTAAAGTTATCTCTGTCATTTTCTTTTCTATGGCTCGGCGCGTCTTAAAGTAGAACCCTCTTTGTAAGCCTTCGTGTTTATGCATCGTATGTAAGTACCGATAAGACTCCGCTGTTATTGACATTTCCCTTGAGTAATAGCGGTAAACTAACAGTCATGAGCCGAGCTTATTCGAAAAGTAACGCGAGCTTCCACGATAACACTAATTTTCGATCGTTCACGCATAAAGGGCGACGCGTTAAACTGACGATCAGATTAGTCGATGGCTGACGAATGTGCTCGCCCCTTTCAATGTTCAGCTCGTATTTCTTGTAATCTGAGGTATCGTTTTCTGGGCACTTACTCCATATTTACCTGTCTTGATGCAACACTTGTTCACCTTCGCAACCTGTGACAGCTTTTCTTCCAGCTTCGAGCTGGAAGAAAAAGCTAAGCAATGTAATGCTACCCAATTGCGTAGCAGAGATCCTTCAAATGTCAATCTTTTTTTCTACCATGCAGCCGGCCAGAAAGCTATCATAATTATAAGTGCGTATTTGCCACAAGAATTTGGTGAATCTCACGGCGCACAACTTCCACAAAAAAGAAAAAAGGCAACGCTTAGCCTAACAAATGGCGCCCCATTACCATAGTAACACCACTTATAAAAATTGGTGGCTAAATTACGGCCACAAAAAGCTTACCAAAGAGCAGTGGTATCACATCTGAAAGACTTGAAATAACAAAGAAGTAAGCTAGCCTAACGAAAGGAACGCCACTAGAGTCGCTGTTGCATCTGTTTCATCTAGAAGCATTACGTCACACGAGTGACGTAATGCTCCTTCCAACCTTGTCAGCCGAACACGTGATGAAAACACAAGAGCTTGCAGTAGGTTTTAGTGCTCTTGGTGTTGTGCCGTCTTTGAAACACCTGCGTGAGCCAGCTGGTCTGCGCCGAACCAGCGCGTTTATATTAAAAGCCACGGGGCGGCATACTCCGAAGTATCGGCAAGTCTCGTTCCTGTCGTGATTTTGCGCAAAAAGTCACGTGGTGGGCCGACAATGTTGGCTTCAAAAGAGCACGGCTTGTCAAGGCTGCCCCCATGACGTCATGCTCCCTCCTTTCTTTTTTATTTCCTCCGTGTTTTTGAACAAGCAGGTATTCTAATGCACTAGACGATGTTCGCCCATGGTTTACGGTTACAATGGCAACAGGGGAGACTATCGCAATGCACTCGCCTCTAGGCTGGCAATCGTACCCACACCGTATAGTGTTTTATAGTGCAGCACCCTGACCACTAAGTTAACGCAGCGGGTTATGTGCGCCGTAGCACTATGTAAAAAGTTAATAGTGTGACTACGACTCAAGCCAGTACTTCGGTTCACAGTTCACTAGCCGTCCACTTACTGTCACACGAAACGATTCAGCCAAAGGGCCAAAGTTTAGGCTCCTGATCAACGCCCAGCCATCTTGATCTGGTGAACGTCTTCATACTTGTGAACATAGTCGATCAAAAAGCAAATATTGCGCATATCTGAGGCGCAACATTGATGCATAAGTATTATGTGGTGTGTTCTTTTACTAGATAGGAAATACATAGATACGTGATTCCAAAGACCCTATAGGATTTCTTATGCTACGCTGGAAATGCGACGCTATGCACGAAAAGAATCCGGCAGAAGACTTTCGTCTTTCAACGACATTAGTCGCGAAACACGTAGTTACGTGGCTGTGATGAGTGCAATGCGCTTTTGAAGTGCGCGCCTTTGAGAAAGCGCGCGTCACTAAGAGCAAGGCTGCACTCTAAAAAAATATCGAGTAAAAAGGGTGTCTTTTTGTCCCACAACAATAATCGTCATCAGACTTGCGTGCGCTTCCTTTCTTGAAAACTCGGCGCTGGCCACTTTCCTATCGAGAATACAATGTAACCCTGATGATGGGCATGTCGATCGTGACCGGAATGTACCTGGCGTGGGGCGATAGCGCAAGGATGGAACACAATATAGATGACAATTATTGTTAAGTTAACATGTTAAGTTAATTTGTTATGTTAACAAAAAGACACTCTTTTTACTCGATATTTTTTAGAGTGTACATGGAGTGCACGCGCGGTGCTGCTCAAACGAGACGACGATGGTGAAGATGTAAAGTGCGAGAACATGAGGACGCGCGGTGAGACGTCAGTAAAATAAAATAGAAGATCAGAAGAATTTAATAGAAGAATAGAAATAAAATAGAAGATAACAATATAAAATGATAAGAGAACGTGGAGGCTCAACCTTGGAGAACTCTTACGAATATTAAAAAGAACCTGCATCAAAGATTGCCTGCCTCGGCGCCATTCACGCGCGTTCTTCGTTCTTTTCCTGCTGCTCACTTTTTCCAGGCGCTCACTTCAAACGCGCACCACACTCATCACAGCGGTCCTTTTTTTTTAGGGGGCGAAGCTCCTTAGGGCGTGGGCTGTGCGTCCCCTGTATGTGTATGTAGCCACCTCTAGTTTAGTTCTTGCAGTGTTCACTAGATGGCGGTACCGTCCCCTGTATGTGGCCACTTCTAGTTTAGTTCTTGCAGTGCTCACTAGATGGCGGTACCGTCTCCTGTATGTAGCCACCTCTCGTTTAGTTCTTGTAGTGTTTACTAGATGGTGGTACTTGTAGCTGATGATGAAAAGATGCAAGATGTTATAAACTAGAAAGCGGTACTTGTAGTTGATGAAAGACGCGAGATCTTATAAAATAGGATTGATGTCGCATATGGCGCGTGTCATTGGTTGAAGGCAATCGTTCGATTTAGTGCGGCGACGTACGCTAGGGGAGCGATGTAATAAAATCGAGTGGGCAAAATGTACAGAGGATTCATGGTTTACCAGATTTACCTCCGGAGCTTCGCCCACTCATCATCATTCACTTCGTGGATATGGCGGAATTTTTTTTTCTTGGGCTTAGGACATCACAGATTTGCGTGGCGTGCTTAGCGTGAGCCCAGCGTCCTTCTTGGCCGTCGGACGCATCACCACAATCATCGGCACGCGCGCTACAGCATGCATGAACGTATCATCGAAGACAATTTTCTAAATTAGACGCATTTCCGAACGTTCGAGCGCTGACTGCACAGACTGAGTGATTCCCACAGCCACGCGTCGTCCCCGTTCGCATTAATCCTCGGGGAAACATTTCGCAAATCGGTTCAAAACCGAAACGTCGAACAGCTCGACTCCATCCGCCGTTCATAAACGCCGGTGTACGAGCGTGCGGGCAGTATATTTTCCTGCATTTGCAAGTGTTTCAACGTCACGCGGCGCTTTCAATTACATTTGTCAAAAGTTCAAGATAAGAACATCGCGCGAGGCTGCTTTACGATGCGGAAGATTAATTTTTCGTCTTTTCTCTGCTCTCTCTTCTCCCTTGCTCTATCTCCCTCTCTCTCTCTCTCTCTCTCTGCCCTGAGCACATTTCGCGAAAATTTACGACACCCCACATCCGGTGTGTGGCGCGCCAGAGCTCGTTGCTTCGAGCCGATATGCCGCGAGTGAAACGCCGATAAGCGAAGCGCACCGGCGACGCAAGACTGGCAGATGAAGCAGCCGAGGTCTGCTGGGAAAATGCGGCGAGTATGGCAGCTCCCTACGAAAATTACCGCGCAGAGAACTCGGTCGCTCTGGTAGAGCTGTAAACATGGCGGAGAAGCTATAGCGTGCGTGCGAGCCAGCCTTCATATATTTATGATAAAAATAAACGTTCCCGCATCGCACAGCGTAGTTGAGAGCAACAGTCAGGCCTAAATGATACGATACTGAGAGCAAGACTTGATGTTGCACCGTACTTTGAAAAGTAGGGTAAAGTGGGGTAAAGTGCGACAAAAAGTTAAAGACGGTGAGTATTTATTTTTATTTCACATCCTTACAATTAAACATTAATGCTGAAACTTTTCTTTGGGTACAAGGTATGTGCTGCATAAATAATGCCATGTTTCCACAGTTAAAAGCATTGTTTTATTATAAACAAAAAATGATCCAGATGCCTAAGATTACCTACACCTGCGAAGCAAAACAAGACGTGACGTGGGGCAAAACAATAATGTAAAAAAATTCATTCCTTCAGTTTTTTGCAGTAGAAAGACTTAAATTCATTCTGTGGCCCTTACGCAGACTTAAAAAGCACACTCCTTGAATTCCACGCATGGAATCTAGACAGAAAGTGGTGTTGCGTTGATTCGAACTCATTGCAAAGCAAACACCGCCAGTGTTTCATTGCACTAATGTTTTCTTTCGTTGAACGCTAGCACCTAAATGGATTATTCAATAATTAGATGCTGGAGATATTTGGACGTATCTTCTTCCCCTCTTTCTGCCGTTTCTTCGTTTGCCAGGCTTTGTGAGGCAATGAATTTACAACTGTGCAAGATTAAGATTTTCTGGCGCTTTTTTTCAGTTAGGATATTGCATAAACGTCGTTAAAACTCAATCTCAAGATGTTTTTGTGAGCGACTTGACTTGAAGATTCCGCCATTAACTTACGCGTCTTTTGAGAGCGTCCTTGGAAACGCGGAAAAACCTCGATCCGGCACCAACGCAGGGAGTCATGTCCTGAACGAAAATTAATGCTTTTTCATGTAGTTTTCCTCCCAGGAAGCTTCATATTGTATTCTCTTGTATGTCCAAACACTTGTAAACAAAAAAGATAACATAAAATCTGTGTAAGTTAATGGTTCAATCAATAAAACACTCTCTGAGGCAATTGGATGCCTTTTTGTCACGTTTTGCCTCTCTCACAAGCTAGCATTAAAAAAATGTCTGCTTTGCCACCAAACGAATCATCCTCGGGGATGTTCACAAATCATGTACAAAGAAAACTAATAGCGTCATACAAAACGCGTGGCAAATTATATTCAGTATCGGAATTTAAATAACAGTAATTAGATGAAGTAATTGTTTCCTTTGGTGTGGTTGTATTTTACCCAGGTTTAATTCTTTGGGCATTAGTGTTTATGTTATAACACGCATATTCAAGTTCACAGAAAAGGAAACAAAAAAGATATACGAAAAGAAGAATCTCTTGCCTAGCGTCTCTCATAATCACATGGTGGTTTTGGGACGTTAAACCCCAGGTTTCAATATCTCTTGCCTATCTTTAACATTTACCTGAATCACTTATTATAATTAAGACAACTGGGTTATAAAAAAAAGAAAATACGAGCAGAAGCAAAAAGAAGATTCCTAACGCCTGTGTGGTAACGTAGTCTTTCCTACGACAACAATTTTTACTTGACCTTATGAAGTACGTCACATCTATCACAAATTTGTGATCACCGATTATAGAACACATTGTGCAATGCAAAAATATATTATTCCTATTATGCTTTGTTTTTATTTCATTGTCAGCATCATACGCCTATCAGTAAATATCGAGTCGCTTTTGCGGCTCATATTGAAGTTAACTGTAATTCTCTTTAACAACAGTGACTGTTTATCGCAATTAACAAATGACTGCTCCTCGTACCCTGTGTAAACATCCGAAGTTTGGCCCATAACTAATGCGTTTGTTTCTCTGATAACAACATTCGCGTCACACTATGCGTGTCACCTATAAACGTGAAGAGGAAGGGGGGAATGAAAAACAAGCGAGAAGGCAGGGAGGTTAACCAGGCACATGCCCAGTTTGCTACCCTACGCTGGAGGAATAGAAAAGGGGAAGTATACAGACGAGAGAGAGAAGGGGAAAGAGAAAGGAAAGAGTAGAAAATCACAAAAGCCCTTTCGAGCTAATTGCTTGCCGTTGCGTTTAACTCTGCTGTAAACACACTACAGCACAATTTCGTGTAGCTTTTTTTTTCTTTTGGTGTGCTATAGCGAAAATGGTCTCCCTACAATGAGTGAGGCATTTGAGTCTCTCGTGCCAAGAGAAGTTGTCACCCAAGAAAACGACATAAAAACGCTTGGAACACGTGTAACAGTCACCATGAAAATCAATACATAAATGAAAGGGCCACCACTGACAAACAAGCTGTGAATACTACGGGAGTACGGAGCAGCTCATTAACTGCTCGACTTTGTGCATCCGAATGGGCCCCAGGGTGCAGACAATTGGGAAGTGAAACGAAATAGATCGAAGGCCAACAAGAGAGGCAGTGTTACTGCAGTTGCAGACGTGTCGACAGCAATCGACGAACAAGAGGGCACATCGAGCACGGTTACACACACACACACACACACACATACACACACACACACACACACACACACACACACACATACACACACACACATACACACACACACACACATACACACACATACATACATACACACACATACATACATACACACACACACATACATACATACATACATACATACATACATACATACATACATACATACATACATACATACATACATACATACATACATACATACATACATACATACATACATACATACCTACATACATACATACATACATACATACATACATACATACATACATACATACATACATACATACATACATACATACATACATACATACATACATACATACATACATACATACATACATACATACATACATACATACATACATACATACATACATACATACATACATACAAGGAAAGAGAAATGGTTCGAACACTTCTTATCTTTCATTTACACAGCCTAATGCAGACAAATGAAGCCATACAAAGAGGACATTATTTGTAAATTTTGAATTTTTGAAATGAATGCAATGAAATGAAAGTGCACGAAAAGACAACTTTCCATAGGTATAGCCATAGTACCTACAATCTTCGCGCAACGTGGTCGATGATCTATTGATTGAGCTGCAGAAGTTATTGTCTTTCCTTTCACTTTATTGGGTGTATCTGTGACTGTACACCTGGTATTTTTAGCCAGCGGCATTCGCATTCATGAAGGCGAGTTGGAACACCTTGTTTCGCCTACTAGCAAAAAAAAGAGTGATCCACACTCGGAAGTTGGGGTATTATGGAAATCATTTCCTGTACGGCGTAACGCAATAAACTAAAAGTAGAAGTAAAGGTCATGCCTAATGAGAGCTTAACTCGCAACACAAAACTATTTCAGCTGCGAATGCACGCGCGAAAGCTCCATAGCTGTTTGAAAACGTGACGAACAAGAAGAACTAGAAGAACGGGCAGAAGTAATTTATGCAAAGACTCTTGCCCTCCGACCACGTTACGGGTATTCAATTTATTCTTCATGCTCACGACAACGTGCTTCTCTTTATAAGCAACTCTGTTTGACAACAAACTTCTTGGTATGTTGTTTTTCTATTGCTTCAATCCAGTTATTTTCATAGAAAAAAGTGTTACGACAAAAAGAAACGAAAAAGTACAAGCCGGAACAACTATTGCGTAGATCTAGATTTTAAAAAGTTTTTGTGAAGGCATACGCAACAAGTTTACGTGAAATCTAGTATTTGAAAGGAAAAAAATTCAGAAAGACGTCTGCACGTGTGGTTAGCAAAGCAGAGACACGTTAACGCACAGCCTAGCCAAAAGCTTCAGTGCGCACCACGATACCTAGATGAGCAAAGAAAACATTGTGCCTACTCAAAAATAACAAGTCCGAATTTTCCGAAGCTCACGCAATGCTAGATTCGTTGGGAGTAAAAACAAATTCAGGAAGAGAAAGGAGAAGAGCGAGAGTTTTATCAAGTATTAAAAGCAAACACCGATTCGTTCATCGAAAAAAACAACGTGACTTCGTCCTCAACGATACAACAGAAAGACAGCGAGACAGAATGTTAGCACGGTTGGCAGAGTGCGTAGAAATATGGTAGTCCATACGTGCGTGGGTTCAAATAGAATCTCGCTCACTCACAGTGCAAAAAAAAAACTTATGAAAGCAGCAACGGAAGGAACTGGGAGAACATAACGCGAGCACTCAACAAAGGGGCCATCACCACGCTGTCGTAAGCGATGCTGAAAAAGCCACGAAAAAAAAACATTCATGAAACGAAATCACGAGACGGAAAAAAAAGTGAGAGGGGAAGGAGGGATCGGCACTCGCAATTTCTTTCCCCGCGGCGAATGAGGGGGGCATCCCTGACGTGTAAGATCGCTCCGGCAGCCTTTGACGTCTGTAGGACGGCAAGTAGCAATTTGCAAGTCTAGTCGACGTAATGGACGGTCTGCGCTTGTCGCGCCGGAAAAGTGGGAGAGAAGGGGTAGAAGAAAAAAATAAAGATGGAAGAAAAAGAAAACTGAAGGGTACTGGCAGGCTTCTTTCGCGAAGTATAAAACGAAAATTAAAAAAAAGAACAAGGAACAGCATCGGTAACGGGATTGTTCCCGAGCACATCGACACTGACTGCCACACTACTTGCGCGCTGCGTTTATATGAGCTGCAAGTGGAATGGGAACAAGGAGGTAACAAAGCAAAACGAACGAAAACGTCCAGGAAAAAAACGATCTGAATGAGAACGGGCGAAGCACCTGAATTGAATTGCTGAGTATTGAGTACCGCTGGCGACAATTGCTGTCATCGACAATAGAAGTGGTAACAGACCAGCTACAGCCGGGATACTTGTCCGAAATAAATGCTTTATACCCATCTCGTTAGTTCTGGAACGTGATCGCGCACTTGCGCGACAAAAATTAGAAACATCGAAGAAAGCAGTGACGTGGGGTTGACTGGGACAGTGTCAGCCTAGCTTTGGCTACACTCAACCAGCCTTCGCGTGTCCAATTGAACGCTGCCAACTTGGTAACTTTTATAAAGCATGCGTTCATTATCTCGTTCGTTGGTTTGTTGTAGCCGTGATGTCAATAATGCACTTATGCTTTTGAACGAAGTAAACTCATCCACAGACATCATGGCCGGCGTCTTATGTTTGAGCTATTCGAGTGAAGATTACTCTTGCCGGTTCTGAGTGAGTGCTTCGTGGGACGTGAAGGAAACTGGTCCTCTTTTTTTTTCTGTATTTAAAATCTCATTTCCTCCCGTTACCCCTTTTATTCCTCTCTTCGAAAGCAGGGTAGCATAGCCTACGTGTTCTGCCTTAACCGTACTGTCCGTGTTTGCAGAGCTTTGTCCATCCGTCCGTCCATCCGTCCGTCCATCCGTCCGTCCGTCCGTCCGTCCGTCCGTCTGTCTGTCTGTCTGTCTGTCTGTCTGTCTGTCTGTCTGTCTGTCTGTCTGTCTGTCTGTTCGCCCTTTGTGAAATGCGAAGCAGTTTTTTCGTTCCGGCTCTTCAATAAAACCTAAAGAAAATCACATCTACTGTAAAGCGTGCTTCACTGTTGAATTACAACTGTGAAGGCAAAACAAACTTATCAGTGTACTGAAGTGCAAGGAGTTCAAGCAAATAATGAGTTAGCATGAACATGTTCCGTTTTGTATGGTTAAATCGCGGAGCCCCCGCTTTAGAGATCTGAACTTACCCTAACCAAATATTTGTTCTTTACTTTTTTACTTTTTGACATTGCTTTCATGCTCACTATAATTTTTATGTTCACTATAATTTCTCTACAGCATATTCGCTTAGGCTGTTATAACGATTTCTAGCCCTCTAACTCCAAGCATGCGGTAGTTATCGTTCACCCAGCCTAAGAAGTAACAAATTTTACGGGAATTTTCGGTGCTCCGTGACTGAGAAAAATAGTCCCCAGTAAATAGGGCCACTCCAGATAGGAAGGAGGCAAATAAAAGAGTGATGTGAACTTCAGCTTCAAGTGACACGGGGTCTCAAGCTTACAACACGAGCATTGCTTAAATGTAAACGCCGAGATAAATCACCACATGCACCAACTGTGACTGCTGTAGCACAGTCTGAAAGAGTCGCCTCACTCCAGTACCACCATTTACTTCCTATGGCGACATTGTATCGGCGTATTAATAAAGAGAGAAATCACATACGCTGATTCTCTTCAGTATGCAGTCATGCAGGCACGATACATTCTTGGAGCGATGCAATCTGCTCGCGTCCAATCAATGAAGAGCAACGCGCCTCATCTTTGATGCAATGGCAATTACTCGCCGAGATCGACTACATTCCACCTCTTGCTTCGAGCAACGATTGCGCTTCCCGGAGGCACCACTTAATATGGCGCAGCGCGTCCCGGATGCGAAACGAAAACGACACAAAGAGACGTTTCAATCTTGCCGGCTACCAAGCATCTTCGTCTACATGGAATAATTGTCACGCGGTTTGCTTATTGTCACTTGCACGATGTTATACCGCTCGCTCCTCATCGTCTGTTCATCCATAAAAACGCACTCAGGTTGTTGGAAAGAATTCTGAAGCAATATACTCTCTGTATAAAAGAGAATTGGCGGTGTATCCGCTTGCTTCACCAGAAAAGGTCGTCTAAAGACGATAGTCTTCTGTATGTAGAGAGGATAAAACGTTTATTTGAAATTTTGCACGAGAAAAGTGCGAGAAAAAACGCTGGCATAGTCCATGTGTCTTACGAAGAAACTAGTGACGAGGAGGAGATAGCACCTGTAGGAAGCGTTGTGAACGTGAGAAATGATTCACGCTTTTGTCTTCCAACTCGGGGAGGTGTACAAGTCCTTTACTAACAGGCTTTTTATATGTCGCTATTACATATGACGAAACACTATTTAACATGAAATGTGGCTCCCTGTCCAGCGTTTTGAAGTGACGAAATGCTTTCTTCGGGACCGCCTCGGCTCTGAAGAAGACAAATTCTTTTGCCTGAACGTTAGATTCAGCAACATGGTCTGTTTAATGACTTCTCATAACTTTGAACCTCTATCTAGCCCTTAATTTCATCATCATCATCAGCCTGACCACGTCCACTTTCTCCCGTGCTCCACTAATGAACCCAGTCTCCTGCTTTCTGCTGCCACGTTGTATCTGCACTTAATTTCATCTGCCCACCTAATTTTCTGCCTCCCTCTCAAACGTTTTCCTTCTTTCTGAATCCAGTCAGTTAATATTGATAACCAACGGTTATCCTGCCAACACGCTACGTGCCCAACCCATGTCCACTTCTCGGTTTCCACTATGATATCCTTAACCACCGTTTGTTTCCTGACCCACTCTGTTCTCTTCCTGTTTCTTAAGGGCACACCCATAGTTTATCTTTCCTTCACTCACTACGTCACCCTCAATTTAAGTTGGACCCTCCTTGTAAGCCTCCAGGTTTGTGCTCTGCAGGTAAGTACTGGCAAGATGCTGCTGCTATATACTTTTTTTCTTGAAGGATAGTGGTAGACCACCATTTATAATTTCAGAGCCCCCACTTTATAAGTTGTTATACTGCACAGAAAGACAAGGTGCCTTGTTTGTATATGTCGGGTGTGTCGTTGTCTTCATGAGCTTCACCACGGAACATACCAACCTCAGTCTTTGAAACCGCACATGATTGAACGCCTATCTTTGCACATTACGTAGATGGATTTCAATTCGTGGCGAGGTGGTTTTATACTTTTCTTTTGTTACGTTTCCTGTTTATTACAAATTTCTTACTATGGCCGTCACTATGCCAGTCAATAGGCAGTCGAATTTCTTTCACCCCGATAGGTTGCGTGGCGAGTGGATAAAATCCCTGTATATGATGTAGATCTGCGTGGACACACCATGCGTCCTGTCGACAACTGCGCAAGTCGTTTAAAAAGTGAGCTACGCTAGTATGAGTCCGGTTCCTCGAAGAAAACGCAACATAGCTCTCAGAACGGTTCACGTTGAAGACCGGGTGGTATGTGAGAAAGTGACTGTTCATATACAATGTTGGTGTGTCGTACTTGCACGGTGCTATAGTTGTGAATTTGTAGCACCTCTCCTTCTCGTTCGTTCTTTTACACCCAGTTCTCCTTTCTAAGTAGAGAATCGTAAACCGGAGGCGTCCTCTGGTTAGCCTTCCCGTGTTTCTTATATATCTCTCTCTCTCTTTCCCTCCCGTGAACATCAGACATGTTAAACCCCCGCCTTTTTTTCTATTTTTGCTGCTCACACAAGCTTTCTTTCTCTAACCACCGAAAAATCTTGCTTGAATCCTCACTCCATTTTTCTTGCTTACAGAGGAAGCTGCCTAAAATGCACTGTCAATCACTCTGACCCTGTTCTACCTTTATGAAGCAAATCCAAATAAATCAATCTCTCTTCTTTTTGTCGACCTTGAGGCAGACTCTACTGTGTTACCGCATGGTAGGTTTCTTGACCACACAACCCCCAACAGCTGCTGACCTTTCTTTCGAGCGGCTATTGACCCTTCCAATCAACCTGACTCGTGCGTGCTTGCCATGACTGCAGAACATAGGAGGGAGGCCGAGCTGAGGGAAAGGAATGGGTCTTGCACGCACCTAGTTACGTAGCAGTTAGTATTCGCAGCACGCGATCGGCATGCTCACCTTTTCGGCACTTCAACCACAGTTTCATCACAATGCGCGTTGCTCAACAGTTATACGGTATGCGCGGCGGCGTTTCTAGAGGCCGACACGTGGTCATGTTCTCACGACCCAAACACGCTGTGCACAACGACGAAAGATCACCTTCTCTCTCATACTACGCCGGGCACGTCAGTGCGGGTAGCCAACTAAGCACTCGCGCCACCAATAGTGAGGAATATTCGCATCTGCACTTTGGCCGGTCAACTGACAGAGAAGTGCCGTTCACCTGGAAAAAAAAAACAAAAGAGGTATTACTGAAACAAATTATTCTCATGTGTCTGTCAGATGTAGAGGATCCTTAGAGCTGTCCCAGATAAAGTGATATAGCTTACGACTTACTGTACATATAGTGATACAGTGTAGGACTATAGTGTAGAAACCCGAGGCAAGAACCTTGATAGCACGTCGGGAACATCCATGGAGTGTAATCGTTTTATTAGGCATAAATCCCGGTTTGAATTTCGCTTCAGGTAATCGCCTCCTCTCCAGTAAGATGTTTGATCGGAACTTCAACAATCTTTTGTCGAACCGGTGCGACGCCAGTGAGCGCTTATTAAAGGAATGACGCGCTTAAAAACGTAGAGACCTTTGCAAGACAGTGTTTTATTATGCGTCAGGTCGAGGGGCATTAAAAAATGCTCATCATTGCCCGCCACGGCCATGAGTGGCTCTAACTCTCCCCTGGTTACACGTGAACACATAGCCGGGACAATGTATGACGAAGGCGCCATCACATTGACACAGCTAGTTAGTGGTGCACCACATACCTAAAAGAAAGATGGTGCCACCAGAAGCAATTTTTTTTCGTCCAATTCAATGTTCCTTCATCTTATGGTTACTACACTTCCATTGAATGTTTCAACAATGCCGTCAATGCATTTACTGTCTTAATTGTCTGTTGGCTCCATACAGTTACGTATAAACAAAAGCTGATTCCTCGATTAGAGAACCTTATTTATTTCAGAGCGTTCTAATAGGACGAGTTCTACTGCGAACGCTGTCCGCAATTTGACTGCACGCTGCCCCTTTTTATTAAACCCATTGTGTCGACGGCAAAAACTCTGACAGCAAAAGAAGTGGCAGACGGTATTGCACTGCATGAGCTGAACATTCTGCATATTCAGCGTGTCTTGACTTAACCTCATTGTGCTATGTATGACTGTGACCCATCACTTAGATGAATTCTCTTTGCTCTTTCACGCGTCATTCAACGCGCCACTTTCAAGGACCAACGACGAAATTATTACTTTTTTCGCTTCAAAATGAATAGAACCAATAATAAACAGATAATGCATTTCAAGTCAAAAATTTCACCAGTTTTACGTAAAAATTTTGCGCAATCGAGCGTAGAAATAATAAACGTTTAGTTAAAGTCATTAAAATATAATAAAAGTAAAACAACATATAACTTTATTCATTTTTCTTGAAATCTAATTTCAAGTCCCTCGAATTATGATAGGCGAATCTGACACATTTGCTGACGGACCATCATTATTCATGTCTGAACAGTTTACATACTGCGGCGACATGGTATTTATCGCCAGGCCTGAGACGTGTCGAAAACATTTCATAAATATCTGTTTATTTATATCCTTGAATCATGTAAGTCAGTATCAATCCAGAAGAAAGAACACAAGTACTGAGAAGAAAGGCTTTTTTTCTGTAATTTATTCTCACGGATGAACCCAGCTTAGTATCGAGCCCGCCTTCGTCAAGTGGCTTTATTACTTCCTGTGTGATGTGTTCTTTCCGTGTTGTTGCCGAAACCTGCAAAACTGCGACCGCATAGTCACACATGGTTATTTTCAAAAGCTCATTCGTACCTGCTTCAGCAAGGTTGTCTCGCCCTACCCGACTGCATTCAGCGAAACGCGCAGGGTAGTTCGCAGAACGGAACGCAGTCGTGCGGTCATTCGACAGAATTAACTGAGGGCTGTGGGTGGACAGTTTGTGAGGGCGTCTGGGGCTAATGAAAATAAACAGCTGACGCAGCCGCGCTCTGATTGCGTGCCCGTGCTTTACATACCGAAGCCGGGCTCATCGATCCTCTGGCCGTGCCGCAGACACAACAGACTGTCCCACGCCGGTCATAATCAAGGCACCCTTTCGCAGAGAGTGGCCTCTTGTTAAAAGAGGGGCGACATGCGCCGGCTCGGATGCAATGGCCCCAGCGGAGATGGCGTCGGCTCTCAGCCACAATTTTTCGTCATGAGTGGTAACGGTTAGAGAGAAGGAGAGAGATGAAGAGGGTGAGAGAGTTCGATGGACTTACTATGTTTGTGCTATTCGCCTTTGCTATAGAGGTTTCACAGGCTTTTGTAGACAATGTCATACCTGGTCTTTCCTATCCACGTTCTGTAACGGGTATGATTACGAAAGTACAAGACGGCTTTCACGTTCGAGTGGTCTTAAGCAAACGAATAGGGGCTGAAACCGAAGGCAGTACAGTCTGGAAGAGCGTCTCACATCGACACGTGACTTCAGCAACCCTATTTACTCACAACCTTGCCGCACTCGTTGACCAGTATTGCCATACACAGACTATAGTTTTTTTTTGTCCAATATTGTCCAGGTATAGTTAGATAGTAGGTAACAATTTTCATTGTCGGCTGCCCAATGTTTTGCTACGAACACTGCCTACAATAAATCGCCAACTTTTCCTCTTGAGTGATAGATTCCAGTTCAGTACACGAGGTAGTTTAGCTGACCACAAGACCGTGCTAGTGGATGGAATTGTATCAGCCGATTTACCCGCTAACCGAAAGCACCATCACTACAGAATTTGTTGCACAGGCTGTCATGCATATCTGTGTCACTCGTCACGGCGTGCCACGCACTATAACGACATACCGAGGAAGCCAATTTGAACCACCCCTCTTTCGGGTTCTCTCCCGCCTGTAGTGGACAATGTAGTGCACAGTGTGCTTAGCATCCTCAAAACACGAAAGGACAGAGAAACTCAGAAATCATGACCGTGGCATCAGCTTAGTCAACGTGTGACGTCCCATGATGTGATGCCCTAGTAAGGTCAAAGCGGCGTCGCAAATTTTACGACCTGTGGTTACATGATGACGTAATACGGTGACGTCATCGCATCTTTTTTTTCAATAATCGTGTGGACGCTGACGCCACCCACAATGACTTGCCGAGTTTGATTAGGCATTCAAGGCTTTCGCCTTAATAAAATTATCTGCATCGACGTGGTAGCTGGCGTTTAAAGGTTCAAAAAAAGAAGTATACTGCTTCAATAGAAAAACAGAGAGAGACTCGAATGGTAGCGCAATGAAAACGTTTGGAACATGCGTCTGTCCTGACTTATTACCCCGGATAAGGAGTGCGGGCAAAGTGACGCAGAATGAAGATAAGTAAATTCAGGCCTCGGAAATGCTGTTTCCCCGGAAGAGCTATCCAATTATAACTCTATAGTATAAGAAAAACAACTAACCAATGGCTCTTGTTGGAAGCTCAAAAATGCTCTGCATTCGACGAACGTCATGATGCGGTGTCACATAAAGGCATGACGTGGCTGCGTCTATTAGCCATCATTTACCTCGAGCATGGACGATTACGCATAAAAGCATACGTCTACACATACGTGCACACGCATGGTCATAACACCAGCATCGATCTAGAACCATTCCAAGAGAACCCTAAGCGATTCTCCTTGAAGAAAGCAACTGGCAAACCATGTAAGGCACGTACTATGGTAACAACTAACGTGTCTTTACAGTAAGCTATTGTTTCGAAGATGTGTTCTTTGGCGACTGCCTGCTGGGCCATCACAAATAACATGCAACATCTAGAATCATTCCAACACATCCTCCAGTGGCCTTACCTAGACAAATCAACAAGCTAACCAAATAAGCCATACTACTTGCAGAACCATTTGTCTAGTATAAGAACATAGACACACATAGGCAAAATGAGTTACATCTGCTCATTAATGCACACCCACAAATGAGTGAAAGTAAGGCTGACTGCAAAAAAAAAAGAATTATTGTGATCGCATTAGCATCGGTTAAAACACAAGAAAGTCCCGATGTCGATCATTACCAAAGGTGCAAGTTTGGTTCCAGATCATCACACAACACAATGAATGAAACAAAGAAACTCTTTGATCTATTGCTTGTCGGAATATAGCTCTCTGTTTTTAGCTTCAAGTTGGCAGCTGGGCAGATAACTTAGGCTCATCGCAGGAAGAACAAGTTCGTTAGACGTCTCGTCCCACGGAGGATTTGAATGCAAGCCCTGTTTACTAACAAGTACAAACAACACGTGCTTGGAAATAATCGAAAGACCCGGAAAAGCGTCCACCGTTGATAATGCAATGACTGCGATGCAGTGTAAGTGGTTCGTAGTATATCGATCAGTTTCCGGCTCCGGTGGTATGTATTATAGACAATAATACAAAGCAAAGGGCAGCAAGACGGAACAAGAAAGCGACCCAGATAGAGGCAGCGATATTCCGATATCTGCAATGTCAATACAGAACGGGCACAGACGTACAGCAAGAACATAGGGGTACACTTATGAGAGTACGCGCAACATACACTTTCATGCAGGGGCCGGAGTAGCGTATACGACATAAAAAGTCAATTTTTTGGGGTGGCTGCAAGTTGCGCACTGCTACGATGCGGCCCCCCTTCATATGAGAAATCGACGTAGCCGCGAGAAAAAGAAAACAAATATGGCGGATAACGAAGACGTCTGGCTGCACGGTATAGTATATGTCAAACAGATGAATTAACTAAGCACAAACAAAAGCAAATTTTTTTAAGTTGACTAGCAACCGTGCATGCACGCGAAGTTTCCGGAACTGAATTTTTTCCATCATAACTTTCTGTTCGGGTTTTATTGTGCTCTGTACTAACTGGCTTACTGTGGATATGTCGACGTTTGCGTCACATCTGTTACTCCATTTCTATACGTTCTGCAGAAAGAAAAAGTATTTACGCCGAAACGAAAATAAAAAAGTAAGAAAAGGACATAGCAAACAGAAACAAAAGAAGAAAATAGCATGAACAGGTACATTTCGCTCGCAGCAGATCACGTCGCAATAGAACGTGCGCCCACACGCATTTCTATCCAATTTCTACCCATAGTTTGTGAACTGACACATCATGTCATACATAGTTAGTAGACCCACCTCATAAAATTTTTATTTTTGTATTCATCAACATTGTCCGCAGTGCTCTTCTGCCTCGTCTTGATATTTTCGTTCTATATGAGTGTTTGTTTCTCATGTTCGGTACGCTTCGAGCACACTACGAGAATATATTTTTCGTCCAAAACTCATTTCGGCTTGCTTGTTCGAATTGGGGGCTCTGGCGTTCCTAGATCAAACTAAAGAAAACAAAATAAAGAAACAACACTGGTGCTGTATTTACTTACGCGGTTTCCTGTTCCCCTGAAGAACGGGACGAGTAATCACCTTCTCAACGTTGACCACCGACAGAGAGCAGAGAGGAGTTCAAACTTGCCTCTTGCGCGTCTCCTCCTTCTAAACCACAAATTATAAAGAGCACAGCCCATCAGGAGACAGGAGCGTAGGAAAACAAGATTTAAAAAAAAACTCTACATACGACAGTCCAATTGGAGTCTTGAGTTCGAAACGTCATCTCTAACACGACGCGAGCACACATGTGGCGCACGTTTTCTTTAGTGTATTCCCCGAAGATAAGCAACGAAAGTCGATCTCGACAACTCTCCAATCCTGCAAGCAAACATAGCCTAGCTTGTGAATACAAAACGATAGTCTATGCCAACGGTCGGCACATGTAGGCTGCAACCTGCAAAAAAAAAACGTTTTCCGTCTGTTTGACAGGTCAGGAAGGATTGCAGCACATGTCGACTTGCTTTTTCGTTTTCTTTCGTCTGAAACAGGGTCAACATCAAGAAAGATTGTAATTCCGGCGACCTATCGTTGCGTGTGCGTGTGCGTGTGTGTGCGTTTGTGTGCGTGCGTGTGTGCGTGTGTGTGTGCGTGCGTGTGTGCGTGTGTGTGTGTGTGTGTGTGTGTGCGTGTGCGTGTGCGTGTGCGTGTGCGTGTGTGTGTGTGTGTGTGTGTGTGTGTGTGTGTGTGTGTGTGTGTGTGTGTGTGTGTGTGGCAGTTGAAAGTTTGGTAGACATCGTCCTGGGCACTGGCGGGGCAACAAATCAACAAGAACACTTTTCCGTTACTTCCGACGACTTCGTATGAAACATCACGGTGGTTCTTGGCACTTTAACGAATACGTTTAGTGTCCACTTAGTAGCTGTTGTCTATGTACTAGAATCGCATAGCATAGCATAGCGTATCTATATGTATATATAGTATAATACCGCAGGGGGCGGGAAGGGTGAGTGAGTGTAAGAAGGAGTGATGTATGGATGAAAAGGAGAGAAAGAGGGTAAAGTATAGCATAGTCATATTTGGTATAGTATAGCGAGTGGTATAAAAGGTGAGAGAGGAGGATTGAAAGGATAACAGGAGAGGGTAAATTATAAAATATTCTAGTATAGCGTATCAAGATGTGGGAATGGGAGGCGAGGGTGTAGTGGAATAATGAGAGCATGAGGAAGATAAAGTAGGGCAGAGGGTAAGGCATCGCATAGCCTTGTATAACACAGTGTAGGAAAGTGTCGGGAAGCAAGTGAGGGGGAGAAAATGGATGCAAGTGTAAGGAAGGTGAATTGAATCAGGGGAAAGGGTAAGCATAACATATCCGTGCATAGTTTAGTATATTAGGAGTGCGAAAAAGAAATGAGTATGAGGGGAGGTGAAACCACCACCTCGTCTGTTTCCTCACTATCTGCGCCGCGAGTGAGTCTATAGCTGTCCTAATAATGCGATAGTACTAAAGAGTTTGTTTCGCAGGAATTCCGGCGTCGGCGTCGGTGCCCGCGTGAGCGTCGTTGGTTGTGAGCAAAAAATTGTCATCTTTTCCGTCACTGAAACAACGAGTAAGGTGCAAATTAAATAAAAATTTCTGGGGCCGAGTAAGAATCAAACCAAGGTCGGGTGCGTGGCAAGCAGGCGTTCTACCGCAGAGTCACGAGAATTTTTTTTTAGTGCATGGTATCATTAGCTGTGATTCCTGTGAACTGCACACAACATAGTTCATCCCTTTAGAATTATTTTAACATAAGCAACACGTACATTATTTCATATAGTAGGAGGTATTTAAAAAATCAGGCAAACACACAAGCGTCCAGAAGGGTGAGCCTCTCCGAAACGGGGTCAAAAGGTTCGACAACACTGCGCCCTTGAGCAGCTTCACCTCGGAAAGCAGAACTTGTCTATCATGGTGGCTTGACGTGTCAGTCAATCATGCGACTTTTCCACGGTGAATAAACTCCTAATAACATCAACAGGTAATACTGTTGGCGTAATATTGGTGGAACTCTTTTTGAAAGGTAGCAACCTAACACCATGAGCTGTGACAGAAAGACATTTTCTGGTTTTTCTCTTTAGAATGTCCCAAAACTAAAATGCGTCATGACAATGGCTGAAACAATGCTCTATAATCTCACGTTGGTTGAGGAGTCTACAACTTACTGCCCAGAGCACCTGTACTGATTTTTGCTGAACTATATCTTTACTGGTAGAGTGGAGGTGTGTAGCTTAAAACAACACGTTTTAGCTGCTGGTGATATGTACATTCTACGTACATGAAATAATCCATCATGACCAGACAAACACGAATACGACAGTCGATAAACAGCTTCAGGGAAAAGTTTACTCACAAGTGCAGCGGCTAGCACTGTTCTGTCGATATCATATAAATACTCTAAAGTGAATCGTGCTTTCCAAAAATTGACAGTATCAACCATTTCTTTTGGGAATCCTCACAACTGCGATTCCTAAGCAATGATTGTTGTTACATAAATTAGAGGAAAGTGGTTACGCAGACGTTTTTCAAGGAACCTCTACAAAAAATGGGCGACACACGTTCCAAAAGAGAAAAAAACGCAGCACCAACTGTTGCACAAGCAAATGCACGAGGCTGAAGCCACCCACATCAAGTGTAAGAGAAAGGTCTTTTCTCATTGGTTGTCATTAGGAGCACCAAATAAAACAAGCTAAAATTCTGTGAAAAACTTAAATGCGCTCACGAGAGCAGTGAAACAGCTGCAGAATATAAATAAGTTTTGTAGCAAAAAATATATATTGCGTGCTTTCGCTGTCACAAAAAAAAATGGGAAGATATCGTTGCCGCCACACTGACATTTTTTGACGCATAGTATTTATCGTGGCCGTTCAATCTGGGCTAGATTACGATAGTTGTCGAGAGGCCCACGGAGATATCTCTGAGTAGTCGTGCTCCTACGAATATTTGAAAACATCGAGGGAGCCCACATGCTGAGCCAGAATCCACCTCTTTTATCAAAATTTACGCTTTTATCAAAATTTTCTTCTTGAACGCTGGATTTACCAACGCTAAAGAAGGTAATGTCATCATCATAAGCTAGAACTTTAATTTCCTCCATCTTATATTCGTATCCTGTAATGCTAGATTACACTTAAACATAGTGGTTTCAGGTATGTCGCAAAAAGTAAAGGTGAGAGTGGAAATCTCTAACGTACAGATGAGTTTAACTATATTACGTTTGAAAGCGTGTCATTTACAATTAGTATCGTTGAAACTGCCTTGGAAAATAACGTTGTATGATTGGCATGTAGAAAAAGGAGTCTCCTTAATATGTGCATACAGAGTGGCTTAAGCGAAGAATTGCGTCAGGCGTCAAAAGATGTGAATTGAGCAACGAGTGGGTGCCTTTAAAGGCCCGTGCATTCATTACAAAGCATTTAGAAATATTTAACCAGCAGCGGTAGAACCAGTGATCAACCACGCAGGTTCCAGTGTTGCTGTGCAAACTCGTAGCTGGCCTTTCGCTGATTCGCAAAGGGAATAATTATGGCGTAATGCCAATGGGCACTTAACTACTGTACTTGCATAGCAATAGGCATTCGATGATACCTTGAAACGGCCAATGTTGCGCGCACAGTCGGTCGTTTCCTTACAACACTATTGAGGCATGCGCCGAGAACCGATACATGCTGGTATTTCAGCAGCTGATGCGTACGAGGCCCGATTACACTGTCATGATGTAATTTTAAAGGCAAGGATCAAGCATCCTCCATTTTGTTCTCACGAAGTGAAAGCGTATTTAATGACCGTCTTCTTGCCTGAATGTATACTTCTTCTACTTTCTTTCTTTTCATTGAGAATCCAGGGAGCACACTGTAGTATTAGATTCTCTTTTTGGGTCGGCGTTAAAATAAGCATGTTCCGAGCACGAATTGTAGGAAGAGAAATACCGCCAGTGATGTAAATGCGTACAAACTGCATAATCTGAATCTGAACTTTACTTTGAAATGAGTGTGGAACTTGTGTGTAGTCTACTGTTCTCCAAGTATACCCGTATTTCCTTTGGTATTAGACAGGGTAAAATTGTTTGCGATGTCCGCAATTTACGGCAGCTACATTAAGAAGCCACTTCGGATTTTAACTGAGGAGGGAAGCCCGGAAACACGAAGCGCCTACAAATGCGCGAAGGTGAGGGATAAAAACCTTCGTTGGCTAACTTATACTTTTGTGATGGCTACTATTGACTAATTTTGGCTATTCTTTTTCATAAAAACGAAATAAAATAACACACGCGTGATACTATGCTATTGAGACACTCCATAAAATTCTTCCCTTACAGAAAACTTCGCCCTTTTCTCCCTCCCATTTTTTGAGGCGCTGAAAACCTCGGGAGGTTTCTCGAGGCTAATTCTATTTCAGCGGTTCCTACGCGCGCTTACTGTATCAATAACAGCCCCCGTTTCCCACTTCTGGACTGCCTTTTTGTCGTAACAAAATAAAAACATCGTACTCGGAGGTGACGATTAAATGACGCCGCAGAGCCTCTGGAGTGAGGCCGAGTGCACCCGCTTGCTGTTCCGTCTTCTTTCTTTTCTCGTCTTTCGTTCGTCCCTATTATTCAGCTTCATTGAGAGGATTCGGACCGCATCACAAAAGCTGTTCCTTTGTTCACCGCGTTCCGCAGACTGAGCGCTTATAAGATAATAAAAAAATAAAGTAAAAAAGCGAGGTGCATGGGAATAGAGAGTACGCGTGCAGAACTGTGGTAAGGCGAAGAATGCGAATGGGCCGAAACGGATGCCGATTCACACTGTGTGAACCCGTTCCGCCCCACGTCGGAAGTGCATTCGTAGCCAGGCGTGTTACTTTGGAAGATCGACACTTTGTGCCGAAGGAAGGCGGCATCAGTTTTGACTCAATGGGAGCTGCGCGAGGAGGTTTTCCGAAGGCAACAGAGGGACGATTGAAAAACGGGTCAACGCGGCTACGCGTGATTAAGGAACGTGCCAGGAATGACAACAAGATAGGAAGAGTTGCGAGTTCTTCAAGCCGAAGACACTCGCGGCGTGAGCAATTGAATATAAACAATGGGGAAGCACAGCGATAGAGAGAGACCTGTTTCGCTCGACTTCGTTCTCCCGGTTTTCTGGGCAAAACCTTTGGCGGCTGGATAAACGATAGAGGTCGTGGGCATAGTGGGCTAGTGCGTTTATTGTTACATGCAGTATCCAGGGTTAACGACGTTTGTTTAGAGCTGAACATAATTCACCGAAATGGGAGAAAGACGCAGGTCAGCAGGTGTCGAGGCCGGTCCCTGACATCGCTGCGCGCAGAGTAAGTTAGAGGAAGAGCGTATTCTGACTTAACCCTTTTGACTAGAATAACACATTTCGGTCTAGTTGGTTGTTCATACCGAGATGAAAACAGTCTTGTGTCTGTCCGTTCCCGTCAATATGCGCTGTTTTCGCCTCGGCCCTCTGACCAAACGTCGTCGTCGTTGTTGTCGTTATGTAACCGTCATCGTCACCGCCACCTCTGCTGCTGCTTTTACGTATACCAGCACTGAAAGCATGACGTTGTCAACCTCCAGGTGGATCAAATAATAAATTTATTTACTCTCTCTAGGTCAGTATTGCAGCATTCTGAAAGCCTTTAAGTGAGCGATTGATTGCAGAGAAGCTATGGCAGATCCCATATACTGTTCCGTTCATTTATACGAGTAAAATGAACTCTCCAATTACTTTTTTTACAAAGCGCTTTACGAAACGTTCTCGCAGATAACAGCGAAAAGATGAACCACGACATAAGACATGGTTCTTGCTTGCTTCGCCGTTTTCGCTCTTTTATTATTGCGATATCAATTATAAAAATTCTATAGGCGGGTTTTTGCCGTCGCCGTCATGTTCCATGTACACGTGTGTGTGTGTGTGTGTGTGTGTGTGTGTGTGTGTGTGTGTGTGTGTGTGTGTGTGTGTGTGTGTGTGTGTGTGTGTGTGTGTGTGTGTGTGTGTGTGTGTGTGTGTGTTCGAGCAAGTAACATAAAAATATAAAAAAGCAAGTAAAATAAAAATAGCCTTATTGAAGTCCTGAGGAGCTCGAGTCACTTCGGTAGCTCTACGCCCAAGTCGAAACCTGGAGACGGAGTCTCTCGACGACTGCTCGGGCCCACTGGACAGCCTTGAGTTGGTCCGCGAGCTCCGTGCTTCTCAACGAAGCGTCCCAGCTGGTCTTATTTTGAAGGGTAGAATCCCTGCTTTTAGGACACAGCCAGACAATGTGATCAATATTGTTTCGTTAGTCTCGGCAACATCGATGCTTTTTTGGCAGCTGTCGTGTACACGCACGGCTTCCTCGCCATTGCAGCGTGCGTCCGCAAGAGGTTTGCAAATGAAGCGGAAGAGATTGCCATCGTCATCAAACTATGCTAGTACCCCCCAATCATATACTCATGTTTCCGTGCGGCGATTAGTGTCATACGCCGTGGTGGGCGGGGGGGGGGGGGGGGGTCTCCGGAAATTTCGGCCATCTGTTCTTGAACATGCACTGACATCGTACAGTACGCGGGCCTCAACCATTCGCCCTTCTTCGATATGCGACCACCGCAGCCGACATCGAATCTGCGGCATTCGGGTCAGTTACTGAAGACCATAACCACTGCTCTGCCTCGGCAGACTTATTTTGGTAGTGTCTGTTCTCTTGTTTGATCGTCCATCAGTCATTGTGTTTGTTCGTTTGATCGTCCATCAGTCATTGTGTTTGTTCGTTTGATCGTCCATCAGTCATTGTGTTTGTTCGTTTGTTGGTTCATTCATTGGCTTCTTCGTTCGTTCTTTTGATCTTTCGTTTGTTCGCTACTTTAACGTTACTTTGTTTTTTATCTTTACTTTACTTTGTTTTTTATCTTTACTTTGTTCTTCTTTGATCTTTACTTTGTTCTTCTTTGATCTTTACTTCGTTCGTTCGTTCGTTTGTTCGTTTGTTTGTTTGTTTGTTTGTTTGTTTGTTTGTTTGTTTGTTTGTTTGTTTGTTTGCTTTACTAGGCAACCCAGCTACCCCAACACACTGACGCTTGTCTTCACCACCACTTTGTTCTTTGCCGTTGCGCGCCCCCTCCAACTTTGAAGTAAAAACTATCCATGACTTCCATGAATTAATCTACATTCGCTCATGCCTCAATGCGTATCGATCTCCGTCGCGCGAAACGACTCCTCACCTCTCGACTTCCGTTCCACACCTGCCTGGTCGATTCCTCGACGGGCGCGCGATGATTTCGATTATCGGGTGCCGAAACGAGGACAGACGCTCGCGAACGAGATGTACCGGTGCTGAGGAAATCAGAAGTGATAGACTAGACGTTCAAATACGAAAACGAAAGTTCTCCTTTCCGGTTACCACCTCATTTCCCTAACTCAATCACGGCAAACAGCAGCACTTCTGTGACTCCCCAAGTCATCGATACGCTCGGAGATTCTTCTGACGTAACCTTGAGAGGTATTCCCCTGCGTACCTGGAAAAACTGGCGTCCCTTCCTGAGAGTCTGCTGGAAGTTTCTAGAAAGCGACTGAAGGCTCCTCCAGATTCTTAAATGCAGATTGGTCACAAAAGTGTCGTGCCTTTGGTCGCCTTAAACACCATCATTCGCGTGGATGTGCGTGCGTGCTTGGGTGGGAAGGTGTTTTAGTTATCATCTAACTAATAACATGTGTTTTGCAGTAACACTTCAAGGTAACACTTTGCATCTGGAGCAGCAAAATGGAAAAACTGAAGCATCAGGGTGGGAGGGGGGGGGGGGAGGGGGTTTCTTACACGTACCCTGATTCTGTTAGAAGAGATCATGAAACAGCGAGATTAGAATAAGGACAACAAAGAATCGAGTACCACGGGACAATCACCGAATGCCAACTCATTGTTCGTTAAGAGGAAACCAGCCCTTTATATAGTCACGGAAGAAACATGCGTACACAAAACGCTTGTTAATCCCAGTCACAATCTTTCTTGCAAGTTTATTTCACTTTTCAAAAATCTGAAGAAAAGGTGAACTGACACAATCGCCACCCTGATTAGGAGGGAGGAGAAATATTAGCGACCTCTTGGATAAGTAACGAAGAGGAGAATAGTATCTGTTCGCCCACTGCTCTACTATCGGAGAGAAAAATAAACTACCTAAAATAAATGTCATGACTATGATTAGTAATCGTTCAGCGTGCGCGTGACTCTTCTGATAGAAGTCTGGTTTTCTCCCATAACGCATGAAACATTCCATTTGTAGTCAGTGCTTGTCCCGCCGTCCTCCTTCCCCAAGTTGCGCTTGTTCTAATTACGCTGTTTCAGCCTCTGCTCTATAATTATGAACAAACTAGCCTTCATAAAGTTGCTGCCCAGTTCTCCGTTCTGTTATATACTACCCCTTCTCCCCACCACCTCTCGCTCTTTTTCTCTCTTGTTGTGCCCCTAAGCGCAAAAAAAAAGAACGGTCATTGGTGGTAATAGGTGCCATGAGAAACGTTTGAGCATCGAGGCGGATAGCAACTGCTCTTTTCGATCTGAGTGTGTTACGCCTCGGCGAACGGTATCGTCACGGAGCATTGCTGCCCAGAGACGGACAGACATGAAATAAAAAGAAAGAATAACGCCGCTATTCCGAGCTAGGGAAAAGAGGTGGGAAGGGGTGTAAATAGGAGGGCATAACGAGAAAACGGTTCAGCTTGGATGGAGACCCTCGCGTTCCCTGTCCCGGTCGGTTCAGCGACTCCCTAGTTTCGCCACCACTGCTCGCGTCGCAGCCGTTCGCGACGCCGCGACCACTCTTCGGGCGGTCGTCGGAGTCCTTGTCGAGGAATACCGCGGAAGTCTGTCTTTCCAGGACGCTTCCTCCTACGGTCGCGCACCAGTGCGTCCAAGAGAAAACGTGGTCGACGTAGTGTAGGAGATAGACAGACGGGAAAGGATGGAAACTGTCGAGTGCGCTTGAAGAGAATTGTCGTTCCGTGCGTCATTTGGTCCGCGGAATCGACCTGGCAGATCCTAAGCGTATATGGCTTCGCTGTAAATAACAACACTGATGACTGCGAATGGTAAAATGAGGACGCAAGTTACGCACGCATCGTTGTTATGACATTGAAACAAATATGCGCCGGTGACGGAACACAAGCACCCGTCTTGTCAACTGCTTCTACTTGTGTTCCGTCACCCGGGCAGTTTTATTCCGGTAGGGGAGGAAGAAACACCTATATAACTGCAGTAGCTATAGGTGGAAGGGGGGATTCAAAACTCTCCACCCCTGTCCGAAATGTCTCATTTTGTTTACACATATATGCACACACACGTACCATACAATCGGGCACACGAGTATACATAAAGTACGGTTAACACACCACCCCCTCTTCCCCCCCCCAAAAAAAACGAGAATTTTAGCTACTTTGTAGGTAAAAGTATCAGCGGAAGTGGTACTTCAATGTTACTAAAATACCATGTCGTTTATCCTTTGTGGTCTGTAGAGAAAACAAAAAGAGAGATAAAATGTGGGCAAGTACAGAAGGTGAAAAAGGTTTGTTTTCCTTGGTGATAGTGGCCAGGACATACGCACGTCCACTTTGGCCAGATCGGCCGAGACCAATTTGTCTCCGTGGAGCGAGTGTGGTCGCGATAGCGGAAGAGTCGCCCGACCGATGGACGCAGTGCTGCGCTGATGCCAAGTGTGTGCAGCGGGCGACGACTCCGACGAGGAAAACACTTTCCAGTATAGTTCCACGGTCAATTGGAGGGAGCACGTTGCGATCGCCGTTTGATCTCTCCTATTTTATCTATATACAAGTAGGGGCGCACACACTAGTTCGCGGTTGCTTTACGTAATGACTGGTCCTAGTGCCTCGTTGCATCTCTCTCGCAGACTTGTGCGATACGAGTCCCAGATCACGTTGTCCGGTACTCGTACATGCTTGAACATCGTTCAGAACAGCGAAATTAATAGATACGCAGCGAACCGGTGCTCACCAGTCATATTAAAAAAATAGGAGTGCCTTAGCTCGGGTATGCCAGAATATGCATAGCGTGAGGTACGGACGGATGAACGAACGAACCATTGATGGATGGACGGAAGGACGAACCACAGATAGACGGACGTTTATTGGCCATAAATGGCATGTTGTATGGAGTTGGGGATTTCATTTTGCTTCCATTATTGCTGTTTTGTGGCCCATTAAATGTTGAGTCAGTGGTTCTTCTAAAGGATTTAGCCTGAGGTTGTCAAAGACGAGGTCTATGCACGTTCCCCTGGTGGTTGTAGGTTGCTTCCAGTGGTACTATAAATGCATCGTAGAGCGTATCGAGGCATCATACACTGAAGAAGCCAATCGTTGTCCGTGATGTCAACGTTGAAGTCTCTGAGAAGTACAAGCCCCTCAACTCCGAGTCCGCTGCCATGGGCATTTTTGTCGTTTTTTTTTTCGCCTCTTCCACCACCTTACGTTCGTTTTCATCCATGGCGGAAAGAGAATGTTCCATGGTTGGCATGTAGCTGTAAATGTAGATGTAGATGTAGATCCTAAACTTGTGGCTCACACTCACCCTGTGGGATCAGCCAAGAATCGGGTAGCTTAACAAAAAAAAGGAATGTATATATTTAAATACTAATGAAAAAAATGTTGTGTGTTTCTTTTTTATTGTCCTCAGCATCATCGTCATGGTGCATGGTGGGTACCATGCATGCGGATGTGCTCACGCGGTTATTCTTCATCGTCATCATTGTTATCGCCATCGCCAGAAAAAGGACAAGCCTAGATCCTAAGGAGCCACAGACAGGTTTATTTGCAGAAATGCACAGAGGTCGACCTGAGTGATAGCAGACTTGTCTGATGCTTTACACAAGGGGAGGAAAAAGAGTAATTAATGACAATTGGAAAAATTGATAGGGGAGCATATACAGTTCTTTTCAGTTGACGAAATGTTATAGCCGTACATATAGTCCAGTTGCTTTTAAGAAGGCTATAACATCTCTTATGACCACAGTTGCACTGTTGGTGCCAGGCCAATTGCCCGAGACGGTCTAAATCGTTCAGTAAAGGAAATCAGTGTTTGTAGTTCACGTGTGTATGCTGGGTAGTCACAAAGTATGTGCTCCAGTGTTTTTGGCACACGGCAGTGTTCACAATGGTGACAGGAGTCACTGCGGCCGATGATATGTGAGTAACGTCTTGTGTGGGCCAAACTAAGAGGGATGCGGTAGCCCTAATGTGTTTCGCCCCTAAAACCAGGTAAGGTGCCGCAGATAATAGAAGCAGTACAAAAGCACGTTAGACTCAGAAAGCTTTGTCAGCGTGGCGGGGCGGAATCAATGCATCGACTGAGAAAAAAAGAAAATAATTATGTTTTTGCTTTCAAGTCATCTGAGGCGAATGCTCCGAAGACCCTGCGAGTTTTCTTACTATCCAATTCAGCGCTTCGTCATCGTAGCGAATTCATTTTCTTTTCTTTTTCACTTTTCTTGCCATCGGATGCCTGAAGGTCGCCCACGTCGTTTCTGGAGAACCGAGCCGCGCTGCTTGCGCGTACACATCTCTTTCGTTCACCGAGCCCTCGAGCGCAGAGCGTGAACGCGTAGGCGGGCAGAATTATTCACCTTGTTAGATACACAATTATTCTGAAATATATTTGCTAGGCTTTGTGGTGGTGGTGAAAAACATTTATTTACAAAAGAGAGGTGTAGGACCTCTGTAGAGGCCCCTACAGACTAGGTGGAGTCTCTATTCCGGGACCCCATTGGTTAAAGCCGCCGTCTTGGCTCTCTGGACCAAGGCCTGCTGGGCCTGAAGGTCTGAGCAGCCGAGCAGGGCCGCCTCCCAGTCCTCTCGCCTAGGGTTTGGGTTAGGAGTAATGGCTGCGTTAGCTTGGCAGGCCCACACCATGTGGTAGGTGTCTGCCACCTCCCCACAGTGCTGGCACTGTCCTGTGACCGTAGGGTCGAAATGTTTGACTATGGCAGGACATAGCAATGTATTCGTCTGGAGGCGAAGCAAAATGCGCTCCTCTGCTTTCTTCAACCCCCGTGCGGGGGGAGGGTAGCGGCGATGACTTTCCCGATAATAATAAAGAATTTCCTTATATCGGAGGAGAGGGTAACCCTCCTCATCGGTCTCCATCGGCATTGACGAAGGTAGCCCGGAAATGAGCGCTCGGGCAGCCGCATCTGCAGCCTCATTTCCCCGCAATCCCTGATGGCCCGGTGTCCATATAATGCGTTTCGGATGAGGGTCCGTGTCTCTTATGCAGTTGCGCAGTATTGTCTCGGCTAACGGTGATATGTACCCGGCTGTATAATTACGACACGCTCGGCGCGAATCCGTGATAATATACCGGGAATTACTGTGAGAGGCCGCAAGGGCAATGGCGACCTCCTCAGCCTGTGTTACAGAATACGCCCTAAAGGTTAGCCCATCCACCTGTGTGCCCTCGTGAATAGCAGCCGCCGTGTACCACCCCTTGGAGGTGGGGCCAGCAACGTCCACGTAGTACACACCTGGCTTCTGTCCAAATTGTCGTTCCAGCGCCCGAGCGCGTGCGTCACGTCGCGCTGTGTGTTCATCTCTGTCCATTTTAGTGGGTAGAGGTCGGACCAGAAGGGCTGTGCGCCACAGTTCTGGCACTTTGACCCGTTCCTGTTGTTCGAAATCATGTCTTATGTGCAGACGTGCAAGCAGGCGTTGGCCAGAGTTGGTTTGGGCTAGCCGTGTGTACTGGTTTAAAAGATGGGCTTCCTTCAGCTCTTGGTATGAATTAATCACACCCAATGCCTTGAGACGGCTGTTGGATGTAGAGATCGGAAGATCAAGAGCCCGCTTTATTGTCTTTTTAATGATTGCCTCGATTCGTTCTTCCTCATGTTTGCGGAGGGAGAGGTAAGGGACGGAGTACATGACCCTGCTGGTGACAAAAGCGTGCGCTAGCCGCAACGCATCTGTGCACCGAAGTCCCCCCCTCTTGTTGGAGACCCTGCGGATCATGCGACCCACCTGGTCTCCTATCTTCCTTAATTTCGTCAATGTTGTGTCAATCCGGAGCTGCTGGTGAATGTATAGGCCCAGGACCCTGATCTCCTCCGCTCGTCTGATTGGGCCCGCAGGAAGAGTGATGGAGATATCTGTGTTGTCTTTAGGCATGCCTCTAATGTGAAGGAATTCGGATTTGTTGGGTGCGCATTCGAGTCCGCAACGCGCCGCGTAGGTGTGTACAATTTCGGCAGCCTGTTGCAGACTGGTCTCAATGGCACCTAAGTTCCCTTGAGTTGCCCATACCGTAATGTCATCGGCATAGAGGGCATGATGAATGCCCTCTATGGCCGCCAGCTGACGTGGCAGGTGCATCATTGCGACGTTAAATAGAATGGGGGAGAGAACAGCCCCTTGCGGTGTCCCTCTGGTACCCATTTGATACGGCCCGAATTCGGAGTCTTCAATGCGGAGCAGGGCGGCTCTGTCCGATAAAAAGTCCTTGACGTAATTAAATGTGTTCTGACCACAGTTAGTGAGGCTTAGGTGTTCGAGTATGACGCTGTGTTTAACATTGTCAAAGGCCCCCTTCAGATCTAAGGCGAGGATGACCCTGTCGTTATGTTTCATCGCCACCGGTTGGATGACCTCTCGGTGTAGTTGCAGGAGTACATCCTGTGCCGATTTGTGAGGACGGAATCCGAACATGGTAGGGGCGAAAGCCCCTTTCTGTTCAAGATATTCCGAAAGTCTGTCCCGCACCATCGTCTCCATCAACTTGCCAACGCAAGACGTTAGAGAGATGGGGCGAAGGTTGTCTATGTTTACTGGCTTCCCCGGTTTGGGAATGAATGTGACCAGTGATGTCTTCCACTCTGAAGGGACCGATATCCGACCACTCCAGATGGCGTTGATGTATTCCAAGAGGTGTGCCAGCGCAGGATCGGCCAAATTTGCCAGCGTCTTGACCGTGATTTTATCCTTACCAGGGGCTGTTCCTCTACGCATTTTAGCCATTGCCGCCTTCATATCATGTAGAAGAAAAGGGGCATCTAGGGTCTCGTTTTCTTTTCCCGAATATATATACTCCGAACCTCTCGGATCGTGCACCTGGCAGAGATACCTGTCGCGAAGAGTTTCCGCGAGTTGCGTTGAAGTACCCTGAAATCCGTGAAGGGCTCTTCGCAGGTGTCGTTGTGTTTCTCCTCGCGTTTGCGTGGGGTCAATGAGGCTGCGAAACAGCCCCCATGTGCTTTTGCTTGACATCTGATGAGCGATATCATTACATTTGTCTGTCCAGTTTGCATCTGCTAAGTGCGTAGCGTATTCAGCTGCCTGTGTAGTTAGCTCCTGAATACGTTTTCGAAGGGGTCTATTATGCTTCTGACGTTTCCAGCGTCGCGTGAGGCTCCGACGGGCCTCCCACAAATGCAGAAGGTGGTTGTCAACGGCTGGGTGTTCATCCGATGTTCGCACTACGGTTTCGTATTTCTTCTGAGTAAGCATGATGTGTGCAGCCCAGTCTGCGTAATTGCCGGAACGGAGGATAGGCGGTATAGTTTCCGTGCGCATTTTGTCCCAGTTAACTAGTCGCGCTTGTGTGTCCTTCCGTTTGAAAGGATGTGTGGAGAGTGTGACGTTTAGGAGGCAGTGGTCACTGCCCAGGGTCTCCTCTAGGTTAGTCCATGTAACGTGTCGTGTGTTCTTAACCAAAGTGAGGTCAGGACAGGTGTCCCTGGTCACCGAGTTGCCAAGGCGCGTGGGGGTGGCCGGGTCGGTGAGAAGGGTGAGGCTTAAGGTGGAGATAAGCTCCGCAAGCCGCCTTCCCCTGGCCTCCTCGCGTGTGTACCCCCAGAGTCGGCAAGGGGCATTGAAGTCCCCAAGAATTATCAGAGGTGCTCTGTCGGCACATTTCAGTGCACGGCAGAAGATCTCTGCATAGGTGACGTGGAGTGTTTTAGGCGGAGTGTAAATGTTCAGTATATAAACCGCGTGATTTATCCTACGGAGAGGCAGTATCTGCACCATTGTGTAGGAATGCTCCGATTTAAGCTCGAGATCAATCTCCTGCGCAGTGTAAGATTTATGCACCAGAACACAGGTGGATGGGTCCCTTTGAAACGTGTTATAGCCTGAAAGTTTAGCCTGCAAACCTGGCTCTTGAAGGGCCAGCACTGCGGGCATCACGTCCAAATTTTGAATATAGAGGTGTAAATGAGACCTTTTGCGCCGGTCTCGGAAACCTCTGCAATTCCACTGTATTATCGAGAGCGATTCTCCTTTTATCCGTGCTCTGGAAGGAGTACCTGCCATATTTATTGTATTTGTTGAGGTGGGCTAGTGAGCGGTTCAGCGACGAGAGCTGCACCGCCACTTTGCGCATTCTCTATGGAGTCGGTAGATTCCTGCTGTTTTTCGCCCTCCGCTGCACGGAGGATTTTACTGGGGCGCCCTACCTCACGGATAGGCCCTGCACGCCGTGCAGATCTCGGGTTACTGCTGAGCCATGTCTGAATGGATTGCGTTACTTGCTGCGTTACGGTGGCTATAATGAGCTGCGTCTGCATCTGGATAGCCGTCTGCACAGCTTGACTAATCATATTCGGGAGCTGGGCCATCTGTTCAGGGAAATGTACTAGCTGTTCTTCGATATTAGAGACCCGGGACTCCAGATTTTCAATCAAGGCCGAGTGAGACGTTACTGTATTGCCCGAGCACACAGAGGCCGAGTCACACTCGTCATCCATGTGCGGTAGAGGTTTCTCCGCCCTAGCTTTTTCAAGTGCCTGAATTTTGGATGCAAGCTGCGCATTTTGCTTCTTTAAGGACTCCAACTGATTACTCATCTCGAGCGTGAGAGGGTTTGAGGAAGGAGATGACTGTGAGGCGGCCACTGCCCAGCCACTCACCTGTTGGTTTGGAGCACTGCTGAGTGGAGGGAAAACCCCGGCCGGGAGTGTCGGGGCCTGTTTCCCTATTCCTGGCTTGACTTCTTGAGACACGTGCTTGTTTCCGGCTTTCTGTTGCGGTGGTTGCCGCTGTTGCTGGCCTTGCTTCCCCTTCTTCGAAGGTCGGGGCGACCGCTTGTGCCGTGTTGTGGCGGGTCCTGCCTTGTTCGTTGCCTCCGGACGTTGCAGCTTACGGAACTTTCCAGTGCAGTCCGCGGACCCTGTGAGGTGGGCCCCATCGCAGATTATGCAGGAAGGCTGACACTCGTGTTCTCTTAGGCCGTCTGTAGTGGCCCCAACTTGTTTGCCGCAGTATCCGCAGCGCCCGTCTTCGGGGTGAGGGCAGTTGTCCACCCGGTGGCCAACCGTACCACATCTGTAGCACGCCGGGATTGTTTTCTTATAGGTGTGTACTGGGACACATTCATAGTTGTACTGAATGTAACGGGGAAGTCTTCGGCCCACGAAAGTCACCACCGCTATATTTGAGGAGCCAAGTTTTCGGATGAAAGCGATGTCGCCCTCCCTCCAGCGAAGTTTCGGCTTGAGTGAAGCAGAGGTTTCGTCCTCGCGGACACGGATGACCCCTTTGCAACAGTCGCCATTGAGTTTGAGATGGCCACGGAAGGGATATGTCTGTTCCCCAACCTTGAGGTCGAATTCCTTGATAAGCTTGTCCACCACGGATGGGGTCTGAGTGCCACAGACAATGACGTTCTGTTCCCAGACGGGCCAGACGCTGAGGTCGTCGGCTGCCAGGTCACCAACGTAGCGAGCTACTGCAGAACCCACTTCTCCGTGCTTGAAAACCATCTTCAAATCGAGGGTTCCTCGAGGTTTCAGGACCACGATGAGGTCTTCCGAGCGTAAGCGTGGCGTCTGTTTCGGGCGCCACTGCTGTGCTGTCTTCTTACTTCCTTTTGGCGAAGCAGCGCGAGCACCGCCGGGAGTCACTGAGCGGGGAATCCCCGCCTGGGTCAGCGACGCTGTGCTGGCGTCTCCCTTGGTTGTCGGATTTGCCTGTGTCCTGCGTTGCCGTAGACGCATCAGGGCTTGCAAACACTCATCTTCGGTGGGTGGAACATCTTCATCTTCATCTCGTTTTGTGGCGTCGATTTCAGTCCATTGCATGGTTACCGGGTCATACCCGGTGATCTTAGTTGCCGCCATACCCGGGAATCCGAGACGCCAGCTGCGTCGAGCCTAGCCCTTGAAAGGGCCAGCTCAACCGCGGCGTTGCAGGACGCGGTCGGCGTGAAAGTCTCGAAAATTGGCCCACCTGTGGAGAATCGGTGTCCACAGACTCCTTGTGGTGTTAGGCGTCCAATGGCATCAGTTTCGTTGAGGTTCAGCTTAGAAACCGACGGTTCCAGCCGAAAAACGACGGAGCCGATGCGCTGCACGTCCGATCACCAGGCTTTGTGAGCATATAGTTGATATAATTAGCTTCGGGCTATCGAAGCAAGCCCCAATAATAAAAGGAGGCGGCGTGCATATAATTAACATAGTTTGGTCGAGAAAATAACGTCACAATAGATTCAACTGAGACAGCTTGGTTTTCAAATAGATACCGTTAAGTTTCTTTTTTTTCAACTTTCGTGCTTTAACGAAGACGACTTTCGCCGAAACCTTTGAAGTTCGCGTTTTCTCTTCGCTTAAGAGCAAACTTAACTTGCGGGAGAGTTACGACGCCTGTCAACTTCTCAGCTCTGAAGAGGTGCGCGAGAATGAAAAATAATATACCACCCGATTACGCAAAATTCTGCGGATCACACGTACCTTAGAAACCGACGTCATGCGAAGTATGCAGATGGAAGGTGAATGTGTTTAATTTTTTTATTGTGCGAGACGTTATAAGTGCGCTAAATAAATGTACAAATCCACGCATACACATACGTTAAAGAGCCGCGTAAGTTTCATATTAGCAGTTGTTTAAAGTTACGTAACGATGCCAAAAGCAACGTGCCTATTAGCAACACCAGAAGCGGTAAGTTGATATGAAATGCTGGTGTTTGCGCTGGTGCGCGGGAGTATGGTAGCCCTCAACACTGCGACACAAATCAATTTCAGTGGACGGCGCCTAACTACAATTTACGTTCGCCCGACAAGACGGCTGCATCATAGGAGTACATATGTAATGTTTATATAATTGTATAACCAGTACTGCCATTACAATCGACGTTACACGAACATTAGCGTCTATCTGAATAGTATATCAGAGGAATGGCGTGGCTATGTGGTAGAATACTGCATTGTCACGCAGAACGCTAGCGTTCGATTCCTGCTGGGAAACTGACATTTATTGCTTGCATTCGTAAGGTCAATGCTGCCTACAGCAGCTTTGTTAACGCTCAGGCGTTAAAGTTACCCATGTGTGTTCTCGCTGTTCATGGGTAGATATAAAATGTCTATCACCTGTGGCGCATATCCAAATACCAGTGGCACATACCCGCCCCCGGGTACGTGCCACTGTTTTCGAAAAGTGTTTGACGGCGAATGCGACGAGATTGTGACATTAATCATGTCATGACCAGCGCTTCGCATTCGTCAAACAATCATTCTCTCCCATACAATTTTTACTGTACCCCAAGTTTAGGGAGTGACCATGAGAGCACCCAGACGTAGATAGATAGATAGATAGATAGATAGATAGATAGATAGATAGATAGATAGATAGATAGATAGATAGATAGATAGATAGATAGATAGATAGATAGATAGATAGATAGATAGATAGATAGATAGATAGATAGATAGATAGATAGATAGATAGATAGATAGATAGATAGATAGATAGATAGCATATATTTCTTCGCTGTAAATAACAACGCTGATGACAGCGAATGGTCAACACCAGATAGATAGATAGATAGATAGATAGATAGATAGATAGATAGATAGATAGATAGATAGATAGATAGATAGATAGATAGATAGATAGATAGATAGATAGATAGATAGATAGATAGATAGATAGATAGATAGATAGCATATATTTCTTCGCTGTAAATAACAACGCTGATGACAGCGAATGGTCAACACCAGATAGATAGATAGATAGATAGATAGATAGATAGATAGATAGATAGATAGATAGATAGATAGATAGATAGATAGATAGATAGATAGATAGATAGATAGATAGATAGATAGATAGATAGATAGATAGATACCATACCGCCACTGCCCACAGCAGCAACAACTGATAAGGGAAAAGCAGGCCTTACGTCACCTGAATTTAAGCTTCGTTCTCAAATGAGGAAAAGGAGAGACCCGTAGCTTATCCTGCACTGGGAAAGGAGAAGAAAATGTGGAGAGGAGAAGAGCATTGTCACTGTAGCCACCGGCAAAACCACAGTTCCATGCTTGACACTACAGACCATTTACAGTCTAGAATTCTTAGGAAATCGCAGCAGCTCTCTCGTTGCCTTTCTGAAGTATGAGGCAGTCCCATGGGCCCAAAATCTTGTCGACGGTGAAAGCGTTTTCTTCTAGGTGATGTAGTTTGATATCTGGGGTTTAACGTCCGAAAACCACCATAGGTTTATGAGAGACGTCGTAGTGGAGGGCTTCGGAAATTTCGACCACCAGGGAATCTTGATCGTGCATCCAATTCTGAGCACACGGACCTACAACATTTTCGCCTTCATCGAAAATGCAGCCGCCAATGCCGGGATTCGATCCCGCGACCTGTGGGTCAGCAGCCGAGTACCTTAGCCACTATACCACCGTGGCGGGGTCCAGGTGATGCAGAGAACAAAGCAAATTACAGCCTAGAGTCGCTATAGCATCAAGGTGCCCTATATAGCAACAGCGATGTGACAACGACATCAATGCCCCGAAAGTCCCTATCTGTAATTTTGTCCCTGGCGTACTGTAGTCGACTCGCGCGCAATCTTAAGCGCTCATCTTCACCTCGCGGACGGTCTGGACAGCTTCTTCTATCGACAGAGGGGCAAGAAAAAGGAAACAAGAGGCTAGACACGTCAAGCCAGTCGTGTTAAAGCAAAAACCACCCTCAGACTGCATCGCAAATGAGTGACGATCGGAACACTTCGTTCCTTCAGCACTGCACCCGTTCATTATTTCCCGTATTTGCATCTGCCTTTGTGCGATTCACAGAAAGTAACGACGAAGCAAAAACACCAAGAAGAAGAAATCTGGCACCCAAACTACAATGACGTTAAGCGTTTCTCTTGTATTCAGACCCTTGAGAAGTAGCTGCGAGAGATTAAAAGGAGGATTACAAAGACGTAGCACCGGTGGTGTTACACCAATGATTAATTGAGGAGCACTTTACGACTAAAATCGAAGCCTGCCACGTGCTGAAAATAATAAGAACGTTCGACGGGAAAGAACAGGAGTCATTAAAGCGCAGAGAGCTATCAAGAAGTAATAAATATATATATGTGAGTAAGGCGCGTCAGACGAAAAAACTTTGTTAAGATTTCGTATCTAAGTCTTCCGGAAAAAGCTAAGCAAAAACGGAAAACCACTGCTGCACAGGGTACACTTAACGTGGCGAATTATTACATCGGCCGGCTTTGCAATTGCTGTAGCGTAATCGCTTTGAATACCGTCTTTCGCCGGGTAAAGCTTGTACCGAGAGAGCTAACTGTTTTGAAAGCAAGCAAGCAAGAAAGAAGGAAAGAAAGAAAGAAACAGAGAGAGAAAAAAAACATGACCCCGCTTTTACGCTCATGAACGACACGAACCAGATTAACGTTAATGCGATACACTGCATTCATCGGCATCCTGCTCTCATGGTCGCTCAGGTTCTTTCGTCTCGGCCCAGCGCATTGTCATGGGCTTCTTCTTGTCACTGCTGCACTTTTTTTTCGTTCACTCGTGTCTTAGTGACATTTATTTTATTCTTTTTTAATTGGTCATTTCTATCAGGTTTGGACTTTTCGAACGAACAAGCAGAGCTAGTTGCATTGGCTGGTACATACGTATACGGGCCTGCGAAATATTTTTTTTTTCATTTTTGTGTTTGATTCGAATTTTTTATCGAATCACACTCTCCTTCAAAAAACATTACACCAAGTTTCTCCTTCAAATAGGAAAACGTATATCTATCTATAGTGGCAAATAACTGAAAGTAATCTTTGTCAGAGAAAGATCTGGATTATGATTGATTGATATGTGGGGTTTAACGTCTCAAATTCACCATATGATTATGAGAGACGCCGTAGTGGAGGGCTCCGGAAATTTCGACTACCTGTGATTCTTGAACGTGCACCCAAATCTGAGCACACGGGCCTACAACATTTTCGCCTCCATCGGAAATGCAGCCGCCGCAGCCGGGATTCGAACCCGCACCCTGCGGGTCAGCAGCCGAGTACCTTAGCCACTAGACCACCGCGGCGGGGCAAAGTTCTGGATTATGTGCACATGTACTCGGGAAATCTTGGCCACAATGGAAGCTATCGAAGAGGCGAGGCAAGAGCAAGTTAGATCGTGACTCTACATTCAAGCTATAATTATTACCACTGAAGCACAGAAACAGTACTAACTGGTGTCGCTGGGGGCCCGAGTCCATCAGGCCCACCGAAATTTCTTCCGCAAAAAATGAGATAGCTCGCAGTCACTTTTCTAGTTGCACTACACCTCGGACAAAATAGTTTCCTGCCCCACAAAAGCTAATCAATGACACAATTGATTAATGATTCATTCGGGCAGCGAGATTTCGCTTACGCAAGTCCTCTGCTGCCGAGCGGGCGCAAACGAGGCTTTTCTGGGAATTATGGCGCGCTGGATGGAACGCCCTTGAAAGGAGCGCGTCGCAAGGGAACGCGCTCTCGTTCGCAATTTGGCCAAGTGATGATGAAATTGCTGTCTCAGCGGGAACGGAATTCATCGCTGCGACACTGCCTTTTGTCTGTATTGGCACTGGGGGGAGAGACAATGCATTCGCACACGCTAATGCGTGTGCGCGCAATATACCTCAATGAAGCTTACCTGTTCAGGTGTCATTACGAAGTATTGTGGGTAATAATAACCTTACAGGTTCACCTTATGCCTTCGCCTGAAAAGACTCAAAGCCTCAAGCCGTTCTTTTTTTTTTTCCTGTTTCTTCTGCGTCGGTTTATTCGCCTTCCTCCCAGTTCTCGCCCCTTTCGCAAAGCTTTGTGCTTTAAGGACGATGTGATACGATGTGACTTCGCGTCATAATGATGCCACAAATTTCGCCATATGCAACGCGATGATTAGGTGATATGGTGATGTCATGACTTCATGACAGTCTTCTCCATCCCTTGTGTTCACGTCACCGACGCTCAACCTGTGCGTTTACTGAGTGATCTAAGGCTCTCGTTTTAGTAATTGCAAGGCTTTGACATCCCAAAAGCACCACATGACTGATGGACTCTGTAGAAGAGGGCTTCGGAAATTTCGACCACCTGCGGTTCTTCAACGTGCAGCTAAATTTAAGTACACGAACCTTTCATTTCACCTCTAACGCAATGCGTCCGCCGAGGCCGGCATTCGATCCCGTAACCTTTAGGTGGCGTCAAACAGTACAAGTGACAGTCATCATTGTCGTTCACATGAATGGCACAAAAAGATGGTCATTACTATCGCCATCTCAAGGAACTGCAAGAAACACGGGGAGTAAAATGCGAGGAACACACCAACCAAGAAAAGGTTAGTTTAGAATAAAATAAACAATAAGAAGCACTTGTTCATTACGAAGAAAACTCGTTCCGATATCATGAGAGAGAGAGAGAGAGAGAGAGAAGGAAAAGACAGGAAGGTTAACCAGAGAGAATCTTCGTTTACACCCTGCACCTGTGAAGGGGCAGTGAAATAACGAGCGGGAAAGGAGAGAGTCTGTAACAATACAACTGTTCAAAAAGAACTATAGCAACAAGAAATGTAGCTATGGCTAACGGTTGGTAAATTAACCGTAATCATGACTTGTCACGTCATCAGTCGTCGTCGCCCGCGACGTGAGTGAACTGACAAGTCGTTCAAGTCGTCACTAACTTTTTAAATACGTAGTCGTTCTGTATGGACGTCGACATCAACGCAGATCCGTTCAACCTCCTCACAAGACGTTTCATTCCCGATATCAAACAGAGAACAAGAAGGGGCGAGCAGTAAGTTAAAAAAAGTAAGAAGTGAGAGAACGGCCATCGTTCCGGATCGAGAAAGATCGCGAGGTTTTGCGAAACACCTAAGCAGGCAGAATCTCGTTCCAACCGGAGCGGAGGAAGAAATGTCAGAAATAAAATAAAACACGCACGGAAGCCAAAAGCAAATCTAAGGTAGAAATTGGCAAGATTTATATTCACTAGAACTAGAAAAACGAGAAAGGATCCAGAAAATAAAGAAGGCCAGCGTATAGAAAAATGTGAGGGTGAAGACAATGTCGGCGGTGTGCATTATGTATGGCGGGTCGAATTCAGCGACCACTACTAGGAAAGATCAATCGCTTTTGTCACACTGCGCCGTGTGCGATGGGGTTGGTGCAGGGCAGAAGAAAATTGAAATGACAAAATAGGGAGGCAAGGGAAAAGCTTGGGACGAGATTATGGAAAATGGTCAACGGAAGTAAAATGTAATGCCAGGCAAGGAATAAATCAAGTAGAGGGTTGCTGTTTTGGCGAGTAAAAGAAGATTGGTGTACTTCCCTTCTGGCAGAAGGTCGGTGGCCGACAGAGCAGGTGACACTGTGGGGAACAATGAAGATAGATAGATAGATAGATAGATAGATAGATAGATAGATAGATAGATAGATAGATAGATAGATAGATAGATAGATAGATAGATAGATAGATAGATAGATAGATAGATAGATAGATAGATAGATAGATAGATAGATAGATAGATAGATAGATAGATAGATAGATAGATAGATAGATAGATAGATAGATAGATAGATAGATAGATAGATAGATAGATAGATAGATAGATAGATAGATAGATAGATAGATAGATAGATAGATAGATAGATAGATAGATAGATAGATAGATAGATAGATAGATAGATAGATAGATAGATAGATAGATAGATAGATAGATCACGACATGAATGCCGCGTGTCGCCATGGATTGCACAGACATTCTTATGGACGATCAAAGCGTTCTTCTTTCTGCCTCCTTGCATTCAGTACAACTGATAGCCCCCTCGAATGTCATCAATGCAAGGAGACGACGAACGTCATGCTCGTAGCAGGTGTCCGCCTTAATTCTATATACGAGACGGAGTACAGCCAACGAACTAAACAGTGAACCGATTAGTGTTCTGTCCAAGCAAGCGGTACGCAAGAACGCGGACGTGGAACCCAACTCTTGTTTACCACGGAAGACCAAACTCCCGAGATTTTCGTTGTTAGCTTCCGCGTACGAAAATAGATCGGCCAACGCTTAATCTAAAGAGTACAAGATAAAGCAGGAAGGAGAAAGAAATATTGCCTCTACTTCATTGCTCAACGAGTACTGCCTACATCATGGCGCAACTATACACCCGTACATGGAGTGGGACTCCTCGTACACACGTGAAAGGCCCAAATATTGTTTTGCCCCTGTCGAACAGAGTGCATTTATCAAAAGGCGAAATCATTTGTCACACGCATGCGGGATGTTTCCGGGACCAGGGGAGATTTATAGCCCGTCTCCTAAAGACGATTTCAACGATTGGACATCGTATGTTGGTGCTCTGGCACCTAAAGGTCAACCTCGAGTTTTCCATAGTACTGACTTCCCGGTGGCGCTGAAAGTCATAACTTGTCCGTTTCCGGTCATGAACTGAAAGTTTTGAAGATCGAAATCCAATTGCTCTGTGGAAAACGGAAAGGTCGATTCAGTTGTTGAAGGTCATATAACGCTTTGACGCGCACGCGACCACAAGAAAAGAGCAGAGTGAGTTAGGAAGTCAAAGGGTGTTAAGAACATCTTCGCCTAAATCAAGAAATGGGTATGAGCAGGACATGTAGCGAGAACGCGAGATGGCCTCCGGTCACTAAAAGTGAAAATTGGGGATCCTTAGGCTTAGCCTTTAAGAGCTGAACGCGATAACCGTATCCGATCCCTAGTTCGTATTTCAAACACTGAGTGCATATATTCCTTATTGCAAGACGTTACTCGAGAATTTCAAATTGTGGGTTACTTTATATAATGTAACCAACAAAGTTGAAAGTGGCCTGTGTCAGTGAAGCTATCGCATATGGAGGCACTGGCCCGGTGTGCCACCCCCTGGCTACGCCCCTGCTTCCAAGCAGACGCACAGCTGTGCGTGCGAACACATGCTTCCGTCCACATGCTTCCGAACACAGGCTTCCATGCTTCTCTCCTTCCGTGTGTCCATCCGTCCGTCCATGCGTCCATCAGTCTGCCCATGCTTCCGTCTCTCCATCCGTGCCTCTGTCCATCCATTCGTCCGGACGCACGGACGAACGCACGCACGGACGGGCGGACGCTTCGCCCCACTCATCATCATTCACTCCATGGATATTCTGTGAGTTTTTTTTTTATTTGCGTCATTGTTTGTAGGTGTTTAGGTCACGGACAAGATGGCAACTCAATTTTTCGCTCACAACCTACGACACCGACATTTCTGTAAAACGAGCACTAACTTTATCGCGTTAATAAATATAGATTCCAAGATAAAGTAAGTATGCGAAAAAAAGATGCAGAAATGCGGGTTGGCGGATGACATTCAGACGTTTGTGCGGATGAGGTGGCCGCGACAAGAACAGGGCAGGGTTAATTGGTGAGAGGCATTCGCCCTCGAAGTGGGCGTAGTCAGGCTTATGATGATGTGATAGGTGGCGATCTGAAGGCGTATACTTTCGAAATTTGATATATGTATTTTGTATATGGTAAAAAACTTGTGCCTGCTTGTGCCACCAACCTCTGTTCGATAGTAGACCGACGAGCTGGAAGATAAATCATCGTTAGAGACTTCATCTTTACATCATATATCCCCACCGCACCTTGCGCACTGCTCACTTTTTTTATTCTCTTTTGCGACTATCATTCCCTACATTAAGTTATTTACATATACTACAGCCTTATTTGGTGCTAGAAAAGGAGCCGGAACATTATATAGTAATTATATAGTATAGATTAGTACGCTATAAAGAAGCCAGAGTTGCCACCCCTGCTAACTTCTTCACAAACAAGACTGTCTTCGTTCAAGCAAAACAAAGAGGCCCACCATTGGATTTGTAATAAAGTCTAACCTTAATTAAACGTCGTAAGCCTAGTCTTTGTAAAACATTGCCAAAAGTAACTTTCACATAGTTTTAACTACGTATGTTTACAATAGTTAAAGCTTCATCCCAATTTTTAGAACCAAAGTAGAAGAAGAATATGTTTGCGTCCCGGGGCCACGAAGGATCACCGTTCCACCTCGTCGAAGACGATATCTACGCGACAAAAAAATCGATCCCCCATATCGATCTCGCGCAATACTTCCGCCACTCCCAAGTTATATATACATCTTTATACGCCTCGGGTATCTTTTGTCGGCATGCATGATTGGGTCGAAGTCCTCCGAGCCATCGACAACACGTCTACATTCTTTCGAAACATCGCCGCGAGCACTCCGCATCTGGTGCATATATATGTCGTTGCTGTAGCGGCCCGATCCCAAATGCGCGTGCCTCACCTAAGACACGGCGCACAGATCGTCGTTGCGTTTGCACGTGGGTGTATCGATAGACAGTTTGTGCTTGTATTATTTCTCTGTCTGCAATGGGAAAATAGCACGCTGCTGTTGACGTTAGAAGTTGGCAGATGGTACTATGATCATCTTGCGACACAATGTGTACCTTGTGTCGGTGGATCCGTAGACGGTTAAAGAAGCATCTCAGCTGACGGATATCACGTTTAACGCTTTGTTAGTGCGCTGAAGCGGTAGCTTATGTTTACTTATTAATACCACGTCACGACACGATATATACGACCCTCAGCTGCGAGTTGGTGCATTTGGCGCTTAGTTTGTTGGCGTATAGGTGGCAGATTACAGCTTACTTTATTTATACGTCGTTGCGCCATGATGTGCGCCTTGCATTTGTCGCAACAGGCTGCCAAATTAGCATCGCAGTCGAGAGTTTACACCATTTAACACTTGGTATTCTGCAAAAGAGTATTGCTTTGCCGGTGCTACAGCCATGATTTTTTCTTCGTTTTGTCGCCTACTGTCACCGCAAACTCTTGTTCTCTTTCATTCTTTCGCATGTCGTTTCCCCTTCCTAAGTACAGGGCGGCCAACCGGTAGGCTCCTACGGTCTTTACTTCGTCTTTCTCTCTCTTAACGCATGGTTTCACGGTGTATAATTTTGGTTAGAGGAAAGACCAGTGCTACTTCTTAATCCCTCATTTTTAAACTGGGGTGTAGTGTCAAGCTGCAATAACGAGCACCAAAGACGAGTACGAGCGCTAACGTACTAGCTATTTCTACTTTACGTGCAAGCAACCGAATAAAGACGCCGGCAAAAAATATATTGAAATGGCCTTCAGTGAACGTGAGGGTTGCTGTAAGTGGACATGACGTACATGCCACGTCACTCTATAAAGTGTGGCTTTATGGCTAACAGGGACAAGGAAGGCACACTCTCGCAAACATGCGTCACGTATGCTTCCTCATCGAGATGATAGAAAAGAAAGAAAGAAAGAAAGGAAGGAAGGAAGGAAGGAAGAAAGAAAGAGAGAAAGAAAGAAAGAAAGAAAGAAAGAAAGAAAAGAAAGAAAGAATATGCACATTATCAACACTCATTTACACGCACATGCAAAACACAACCATCATCCAACCTGAAACAGCATAATGCGACGAGCAACATTTAGTTAAAATTATGGAACTTTTTAGCGACATTGCTGATGCCGATTTATTTAGGCTGCTTCAAAACCTTTCCTAAACGACTTTCTCAAGGCACAGTATACTGCTGTGGTATATTCCCACGATCAGAAGAATTGTAAATTCAGGCCGACGAAAAAGATTTTTTCGCCGACAGGACTCATTAGTTTGTGAAACGTGTGTCGTATGACGATTTATTCAGAAAGCAGTGACGACTGTGAAGTCTGCAGATTAGCGCCGGTCCGACAGAAACGAAGATCTTGCGCATAGCAACTGACACCCGAGCATTTCTTCTTTCTCTTCTTCACTACGATTGACCCCGGGAGAGAATACAATTCCTGGCGCCTGAAGGCGTAGGCAGTATCAAGGGGTCGTAATACGGTTTTAGTCTGCTAACATGAACTCTGTCACGACCGTGATACCTGAGGTCGTGGGACGGAGTCACGGGCTCAGCTATGTGTATAGTTGACAGGGGACGTGCCTCCTTTGATGGGTTCATCGTTGAAATTCCGCCATTGCTCAACTCTGATTGGCCCGTACGGCTGCTACGACCTCTCTGATTGGTTTAAAATGCCGCCATTATGAAGTTGGACAATATGGCCGAATTTGATAGGGCCGAGAACAACCGTACTGATCGTTGGATTCACGGAACCTTTTGTCGTTGCTATAGACTTTCTACGCGAATAAGACTTGTTCGCTTACCTACGACTCTGTGGTTTACTATGCCTAAGCGGGAACTACTGAATTTTTTAAAGAAACAGAAACGAAACCAACTACTCACTCTGTTCGATGTATGAGATGCCGAACCGGTTCATGACATCCATGGCTACGCACACTGCTCCAGCGGCATTTTCATCGATCTAGGCGTGTCTAGCAGGCCTTGGCATTCAACAAGTGTACACGTACTAAATTGCACTGGACTCACCACGCATCCCGAAATGATTCCCTCTGAGCATCAAGAAACGCCGGACGACCGAGTGATTTGTAAGTTATCGTGCGATCGGCGGCCAAAATTTACAGCAGCGCCACAACACAGTCATATTTCGAGAAGAGAGATGTATCATGCAAGCTACCCTCACTCTTTTACTTGTTATTTGCTTTCGGTCACTTCCGTCTTGGGAAGGTGGTTTTTCCATTTTATATCTTTTAAGTGCTTAGGGATTTTTCTTTTTTTTTGCGGCATGTGGTCTTCAATCGCATCAAGCATCATAAGCAACGTCCTGCAAAAGTCTTGCCAACAATTTTGTTCCCTGAAAAACACAGAATGATGGTGCAATATTTATACTTCGCGCAACTTAGGAAGTAGTTCATGTGAAACAGTGCACAACAGTTGTGCACTGCTTCACATGAACTACCTCCATGAACTACAACCAGTGAACACCAAACCTTAACAGATCTTTCCCACCAATTTGGTTGTCGCCCATGAAATAAGAGCCAACAATGTTTACGCTACACCGCAACGAATTGAAAGCTTAAAATAGAAAGAAAGGGTGGCGAGTTCATCATGGGGTGACTGTTATAGCATGGAACATCCAACTAAGGATAAAAGAATGCCAAATCTTGATTTTAACTGTTCCGAAATGGGACGCTATAGACCTTCGCATCGGATGAGAAGGTCCGGTCTGGCAACCAACGCATTCCTCCTCTCTGGCATGCGGGCGACGGCTTGAAGTGTGTGTGTTGAGGCTAGTGTGCTCCGCGTTATCGAGCGATTTGCCGTCAATTGAGCCAACCAGCGGATTTTTTTTTCCTTCATTGCTAGGACATTCAAGAGTTGGTCATCAGGGGACCACTGCGCTGTTTTTGTGTGCAGTAACAACTACAGAAAAAAAGAAACTGTTGTCGGAAGAAATATGCCATGTGCATCAACAGAGGTGGAGTTTTTGTGACTGTGGACTCTTCAAGTTGCATCGTTTTCCTATTGACGAGGAGCATCGGCTTCTGATTTATTGATATGATTGATATGTGGGTTTTAACGTCCCAAAACCACCATATGGATATGAGAGACGCCGTAGTGGAGGGCTCCGGAAATTTTGACCACCTGGTGTTCTTTAACGTGCACGCAAATCTGAGCACACGGGCCTACAACATTTCCGCCTCCATCGGAAATGCAGCCGCTGCAGCCGGGATTCGATCCCGCGACCTGCGGGTCAGCAGCCGAGTACCTTGGCCCCTAGACCGCCCCAGCGGGGCAGCAGCGGCTTCTGTGGATTGCAAACTTAAACAGGAAAAACCTTGTACATTCCGCGGGTACTCGGGTATGTTCAGAGCACTTCTCAGACGAACTAACCGCAAGGACTTAGACACCGATGCTTAACCTCGGCTATGAACGAAAACTATAGCAGCCAATACAGCTATTCCAACGATGACAATATTTCCCCGATAAGCAACCCCATGTAACATTTCTTTATATCGTCGGTCAAAGTTTCGCGGTACCGAGAGCCACTCAAATATCGCGATTAAAAAAAAAAGAAAAAGGTGACGCGCAGGCACGTCAGCGTCATTTGATGTAAGAGCTGTATTGAAGTGGACACCTGTAAAAACAAATGAGGGAGTAAGATACGGTGACCCCTTCATAGTTAAGAAGCAATTTAGACAACAGTTAGTGCGCAGTTAAGAAAACCTGTCAGTGTCACGAAATAAAGACTCTCACACACGGTTCCATGTAAGAGCGGTAGCCGACGCGACGGTAAAAAAAAAAAGTCTTGTTGGAAAAGCGGATGAGTACAGCTCAAGAAAGATATTCACTGTGCTCTCAAAGTGCTGTTGCTCATTCTGAAAATGAAAGACCTGAAAATACTGTGCATTCTTCGAGCAAAAAGTCGGTGCTGTGAATGTACTACATCAACAGAGGCGGACTGGTTCGCGGCACTGCATTACAAAACGATTGACCCTCAACGACTTGCATCTTGTCAGAACGTCTCATAGACCCCTTTTCTAAAGACCCTGCATGACCGCAGTCGAAATTCACCGCGTAAAAGCTAAAAAAAAGAACGATAAAACCGCAACCGCACGCTTCTCTTATATGCAAACAGCGAGTACAGTGAACTAGAACCTTCTAGTTCACTGTACAGCGAGCTTCCCGCATGCCAGATGGGTTGCCAGACCAGAAAAGAGCCGCCCGCCAGTAATATGGCGGCGCCCACAAAAAAAAAAAAGAAAACGTCTATAGGCTGGTCGGTTCTCGCGCGATAACTTTCAAATCACGTTAGACGGCGGTGCGCTTCCCGGCGCACATACTGCTTACGAGTGGCGAAGCCAGGAGACAAGAGAAGAGAGGGGAGGGGTCATACCCTCCCCGAATTTTTTTCAATTTTGCTTGTGCATATATATATATACACACATACAAACGCACGCACGAACATACAGCAAGTATTGATACGCGTGTCATTTTGACGTGCTTGGTTTAAGCCCACAAAGACTGAGCAACACTCGGCGCAGATCACGCCTCAGTGTTGTTCACAGTCGAGAACATCGTCCTGCGCCATATGGTGCCCCAGAGGTCGTCATTACCGACAGAGGCACGACTTTTACTACGGACCTAACTCGGGCGATTCTGAGGAGTACCTGTCTCTCAGCAGCGATTGGAATGTTCCAGTAGGAAACACTGGTTCGTCACTGCGTGCTCTCCGCCTCCACAGGTTTCTCTCCTGCGCAACGCCGCGATGAGCGCCAGCGTCAACGCCGCCGCCGGTGTAAACAAGCGTTAGCGCCCGCTGCTTCGCATTTACACATTGTTTCTTTTAGCAGGAGATGGTGTAATTTTTTAGTATTATTCTTTTTTTTCTCTCTTTCAACCCCCTATTCCCGAACCACAGTGCAGGGTAGCATACCAAATACTACCTTCTGGCTAACTTCCCTGCCTTCCTGTTCTTTTTATATTTTCTCTCTATGGACAGTCAAATCCGCTGCCTAAAAACGTATTTATTTAACACAGTCAATAGTACGGTCGTTTTTCTCTTTTTTGTTGTTGTGAGTTGTGGTTTGCGTAGTACACACTTACCACGTTTTTTTTTTTCATTGTCGTGCTATAGATGTGTAGTGGTATGCTATCATTCTTATAATCTGCATCGATCGAGTTTGCGTATTCTATCCTACAAATGCAATTAAACCATGACGACTCTCGCGTCTCTCATAATCATATAGTGGTTTTGGGACGTTAAACCCTACATATCAATCAATCAATCATGACGACTCTCTATTTGCACTCTCACCCCCACATCTGCAGTAATACCATTACGGCGTCGAAAAACTTTGTAGATAAATCAAAATGAAATAAATCGACAAGCATCACTGTTGCTGCTCTACTACTACTACTACTACTACTACTACTACTACTACTACTACTACTACTACTACTACTACTCCCACGTACCAGCCCAGTACCAAAGGAATAAACCAAATTCTCAAGGAGCACAGCCAACCGTGCAACGAATAAACTACTTTCGACACTCTTAAGCGCACGCGTATTCCGCCGACTGGACCCCAGCGAGTTTCATAGTATCTTCTCGTGATTCGAAGGTGCGAGAACTTGACCTGTCATTCCGGTCTGCCGCCGAGCGCATCACTGCGGAAATTACACGTGAATGAACTGTGGCCGGTCAGGGCGACAGTTTGCAGCTCCGCACCAATGACGTAGCGATGTCACACATTTCACCCGAGGTTGGTCCCTGTATAGGAACCATGGAAGGCTAACGAATGGTCAATAGAGTGTGCGTGCATGCGTGCGTTTGTGTGTGTGAGAGAGAGGGAAGGGCAGAAACAGCTGGTGCATCTCAAGTAAGCACTGCAGACGTTACAGCGACATTTCGAAATCAGCTTCGTGCGCAGCGGTTACGAAATATGCAACGCGCAGTTTCATAATTTGTGCCGGCAGCTATAGTCAGCAGCACCCCTTCTCGTCATTTAGTTTGCTGGAAACACCGAGCACCGAACACAACACGAGCTACATTGCTGTAAACCTTTCCGCCTTTGTACGAGCGAGCAGATTTATGGAAAACAAAGAGATTTGATTTATCGGGAATACTGACTACAATCTGTAACCACCACCGCAACCTCACAATTTTTGCCTCCCCCTCCCCTTGTCCCCCTGGAGCAAACATTGACAAAACGCAACGCATAAGTTCCGGCAAGTTCCCTGGGTACTTGTGCAAGTGTCAGCGAGAGCAACTCATATCAATCACGCACAGATGTGCTTTGCGATATGGGGTTTAACGTCCCAAAACCACTATATGATTATGACAGACGCCGTAATAGAGGGCTCCGGAAATTTCGACAACCTGGGGTTCTTTAACGTACACCCAAAGCTGAGTACACGGGCCTACAGTATTTTCAGATCTGCGCGTGTTCACACGTGCGTTGTGTTCTAGCTCCTTTAAAATAGAAGAGGGGAACGGCTCGTATACCCATCTGTGTGCTGCGCTCTCAGCCCGAAGAGATTGTGAGAAAAGCGCAGCTCTCCCTGGAGTAGCCGTGTTCTCTTACATTAGCATTTTGTCTAGTTACGCTAGATCGGATCTAAAAGAGTTAGCTGCCAGCCTTGCACCATATAACATTACATTTCGTTCATATTGATACGTGTATGGAACTGTCGCCCCGACACAGCTGAATTGGCACCCAAATGAAGAAGACGACAACGTGTTTGTTGTGGGTTGGACTCTCTAGCTTCTCCCGTTGGCCTGCATGACTGTGCGCTCTTTAAGCCGTTAGCAAGACCAGCTCTCGGTGAATAAATCTTCCCCGTAACATCTTTTGGTGGAAGGTGCGGGTTCTTCACACAACCCGGCTCTGGAACTCCGCAGTGGACGCCAGCTTTCTCCAGCCGCGATGCCTGAAACTGGCACTCAAGCCTCGCCATCCGCGCCGGCTCCATCACCTGTGATTCCCCCCCATCTTCTCGACCCTGGCACATTTTCCGGGACGGACAGCACGGACGTCGAAGAATGGCTCGCATTATTCGAGCGCGTCAGCAAGCACTACAGGTGGGACGAAACGCTTATGCTGGCAAATATTCTGTTCTACCTAAGGGGTACGGCACGCGTCTGGTATGAGACGCATGAAGAAGAATTAACCAGCTGGGACACATGCAAGCAAAAGCTTCGCGATTTGTTCGGTTGGTCAGTTGCTCGTCAGATGGCAGCCAGGCAGGAACTCGCGTCGCGTGTTCAATCATCGATGGAGTCGTACGTCACGTCACGTACATTCAAGACGTACTGGCACTGTGCCAGAAGACTGACAAAAAAAATTGCCCGCAGCTTCCCTCGGGGGAACACTGAGGAGGATGCGGAGCATATAATTGGTTAACGGGGTGTTAAAGTGCGACTTACTTGGGTCGATGGCTAAATTGGTTAACGTGGTTGTGAAATGGGGTGTTAAATTGCGACTTACTTGGGTCGATGGCTAAATTGGTTAACGTGGTTGTAGGAGGGGGTGTTAAATGAGTGAACACGTACACACGTATGCGAAAGGGCGGCGCTGGTCGAAGGGACGTCGATCATTGTGTTTGTGGATTCGTTGGAATTCATTTCACCGCGACCTTGGACGTCGACGCGCCGTACAAACCAACCGACGAGCGGCAACTGAGCGAGCGAGCGCCGACCTTGAGTATATATACAGCGCGACGGCGCATGCACTGTCAGCTGTTGAATGTTCTAGAAGCGCGACGGCGCATGCGCGTCCACTGGAGAATCAGGAGAATTGTAGAATGTTCTCGAAGGGGAGAAGCGCGCGCGGCACAGATGGTGGGTGACGGTGCATGCGCGCGTCAGCTGTCGAATGTTCGAGAAGGGGGAGAAGCGCAACGGCGCATGCGCGCGCGTCAGCTGCCGATGTTCTCGAAGCGCGACGGCGCATGCGCGCGCGTCAGCTGCCGATGTTCTCGAAGCGTGACGGCGCATGCGCGCTACATTATACAGCTAGCGAATGTTCGTGAAGAGGAGAAGCGCACGTGGTGTGTAGAGGAGGAAGGGTGCACAGATGGTGGGGGAGTGAAGCGCGCGCGGTGTGTAGAGGAGGAAGGGATGCACAGATGGTGGAAGAAGGCGGAGGAAGCTTGCGGACGGCGCCGCACTACAAGCCTCGAGTATTAGATGCTCCGCATCTAAAACATGTCCGAGGCGGACAAGATCAGCAACGTGTTGAAAGGCATTGCTGATGATGCTTTCAACATACTAATGTGCAAGAACTGCACCACTGTCGACTCCATCATATTTGAATGCCGGCGATTTGAGCAAGCTTAAAGCAGGCGAATCACCCACCACATCGCGAGACTACCAAACACTGCTGCGACTTCGTCTTGCGAGGATTCTGCAGCGCCCCGTTCACTTGCGCCTCCTGCCAATATCGCAAGGATTGTTCGCCAGGAGCTGGAAGCCATGGCACCCGCTTCCTATCAGCCCCCTGCGCAAGACAACTGGGCAACAGTCTCGCTTATTCAAGCCGTCGTATACGTCAGGAGTTTGCTAACCTGGGCGTCCAGGTTCCCCAGCCCGCCAGACTTATGCCGCAGCCCATGAGCACTCCCGTCCACAACGCTGACCACCACTCTGCTCCACTTGTCGCTGCGGCAGCTTCGACTCCTCGGTTTCCACCACGCTACCGAAATCCATCTGGGTGGCGCACGCACGATGATCGACCCATCTGCTTTTCTTGCTCTCGAGTTGGGCACATCTCCCGCCATTGCCGCAACAGGTGGTATTTCCGGCCAAGCTTTCATAATGTCGATCGCCGTCAGGACCATGGACACTATTCGCAACCCGGTTTTCCGGATGACCATATTCTGGACTCTTCAGCTCGCCGTTAATTTGCACGCTCTGAACCGTCTTACGCTGACGTCGTCGCCCAAAGAAACTGGTCTAGCCGCTCGCCGTCACCTCAGGGTCGGCCGTCCCGCTCCCCTCAACGCCGCCGCTCTCCGTCACCGGCTTATTCTGGTCATTCCCCGGGAAACTGACGATTGCAGCTCCTGGAGGTGGCGCTGCGTTGACGACTCGGAACGAAAACCCTCAACCGGCTACAAATTCAAGACGCAATTTACTTCGGGTGTTCGTTGATGGCCACGCCGTTACTGCTCTAACTCACACTGGTGCCCAAGTATCTGTTATGAGTTCTACACATCGATCTCGCCTGAAAAAGGTTCTCACACCAGCTATGTTCTCTACTGTTCGAGTTGCCAACGGAAGTCCAACATCGGTGCTTGGTATGTGCACTGCCCGCGTTACTGTTGCTGGCCACCACACTTCCGTTCTCTTCGCAGTCCTCGATGCTTGCCCACACGACGTCATCTTTGGAATGGACTTCTTAACCGCCCACTCCACCCTCATCGATTGTTCTACCGTTATCTTGCGGCTCGAGTTGCCTTGGTGCTCCGATTTCACTCCTCCAAGTCGCACTCGGCTACGATCCGTGGAGTCTCTACGGCTACCGCCCCAGGCTGCTATGTACATTCCTCTGTCGCCCTTCCCGTCCGTTCCTGATGGAGACTATGTGGTAGCTCCCCTCATTGATTTGACCGTTACGCACCACAATCGCACTATCACATACTATATAGTGGTTGTTGCTAACAACACGGTGCTACTTCCAGTTCTGAACTTCTCTACCTCGACCCAAGTGCTTCCCCAAGGCATCACTTTAGCCGATCTTTCCACCCTTGATGAATGTTCGATTTGTTCTTTTACACCTGACACTAAGACCATGGCGAAACCTGTCATCACGTCGCAAAATAAGGCGTTCCTCGACAAAATGATATCCAGCGACCTCTTACCTTCCCTAGTTGCGGCGCTCCGGGGTGTTCTATTTTCTTACCTGGATATCTTTGACGTCGACGACCGTCCCCTGGGCCGCACAAGTGCCATAATAACTCACCGCATCGACACCGGCGACGCCAGTCCACTCCACAAACGCCCTTATCGCGCGTCACATGCTGAGCGCCAAGTAATACAGATGGAGGTCGAGAAAATGCTGAGTAAAGACGTCATTGAGCCTTCGTCGAGTCCTTGGGCCTCCCCTGTGGTCTTAGTTAAAAAGGACAACACCTTGCGCTTTTGCGTCGACTATCGCCACCTGAATCGGATCACCAAGAAGGACGTTTATCCTTTACCCCGAATCGATGATGCGCTCGACTGCCTCCACGGCGCCAACTATTTCTCGTCCCTTGACCTTCGATCCGGATACTGGCAAATTTCGGTCGACGGCCGCGACCGCGAGAAGACAGCATTCATCACACCCGACGGCCTTTACCAATTCAAGGTCATGCCTTTTGGGTTGTGCAATGCCCCGGCTACTTTTGAACGTATGATGGACTCTCTTCTTCGCGGTTTCAAATGGTCGACCTGTCTTTGCTATCTGGATGATGTAATAGTTTTCTCGCCCTCCTTCGAAAGCCACCTGTCTCGTCTCTCGGCAATTCTTGACGTTTTTCGTTGCACTGGTCTCCAACTGAATTCGTCGAAATGCTCATTTGGACGTCGGCAGATTAAACTACTCGGCCACCTTGTTGACGCCACTGGTGTTCAACCCGAACCTGACAAAGTCCGTGCAGTCCGAGAATTCCCGGTTCCGCGTTCCACAAAAGAAGTTTTATTGGGCTCTGCTCATACTTCCGCCGCTTTGTCTTCAACTTCGCGGATGTTGCTAGGCCCCTCACGGATCTCCTCAAAAAAATGGCAGCATATCCACGGAGTGAATGATGGAGAGTGGGGCAAAGCATTCGTCCGTCCATGCGTCCGTCTGTGTGACCGTCCATGCGTCTGTTTGTGCGCCCGTCCCTGCGTTCTTTCATGCACCCGCCCCTGCGTCCGTTCATGCGTCCATCCATGCATCTGTTTGTGTGTCCGTTCGTTCATCTATTCAACACTCCAAGTCCCACCATCTCGCATCTTTTTATCATATATTCCCCATATAGAAGCACCGCCATCCAGCGGACATTCCAAGGACTAAACGAGAGGTGGCACACGCACAATTTCTTACGGCCTGCGCTTTGGGTCCACTTCCCACCTTTAACCACCTCGAGTTCATGGTATATTCTAGTTCACTGTATTCATGGCACTGCGACCAAACGCTCGCTAAACCTTTCGAAAACCAAGGAGGTTACGCCCAGCGAGTATAACGTAGCAACCTTTCCCTGTCAAATAGGGCTCAATTTACATGCCAATGGCTGCTAATGAGAAATGAGAGACAGGAGAATTCGGCTTTTACTTTCTTACGGCTTGCGCTTCGTATCTTTTTCTCATTTTTAACCACCTTGAATTCATTCATGGTATATACAAGTTCATTGTATTCATGGCACTGCGGCTCAACGCTCGCTAAACCTTTCTAAAGCTAAGGAGCTAGGTTACACCCAGCGAGTATAATGTAGCATCCCTTTCTTGTCCGATAGTGCTCAATGTACATGCCAATGGCTGCTAATGGGGATCGCAGCGTGCGCGTTGACTAAAAGCCGAATGCTCATGTCTCTCATTCCCCATTAGCAGCCATTGGCATGTACATTGAGCACTATTTTTTATTGTTAAACAACGCACAGAAGAAATCTCTTACTGGCACCACCTTGGAGGTTATGGTGACCCGCTCCTAACTGCAGCGGACGATCACCGCGGGTTCACGCTTAGCGAGCCACAGGGCCGCTACTCCGTTCACTCGCGTGTAGCGCACCGCTCCGCGCGCGCTCCACTGATAAGGCGTTTAGCGCGGCGCGGCAAACAGACAGTGTTCTAATGTAAAAGTACACAACACTTTATTGCCTCTGGCGGCACCCCGAACAAACAGTACAACGTCCGCTCCCGGGACGCGGGTAGCAAAGGCACCCGCACGCGGACGTTCACAATAAGGGGAAAACCGCGAGCACGTCGCAGCTGGCAATGGCGAGCTTTGACACGCCGGTCGGGAAAAGGTCCCTCGCGGCTATGCTGCGCACTCTCACGATGGCCACTGGGCCTGGTCGCGAGTGTTAGGGCAAACCTCGTACGCGTAGGCCTACGGCAAGTGCGGCTCGTTGTGGTACGACCACTTCAAGCACTAGGCACCGCTGTGGACTTAGCGTACGCTACCGAAGCTAGAACTCAAGTAAACACGCCTGCCGAGGTGCCCCAAGGCCACCCCAGGCAGGCTACAGTCCGGCGATTCCCAAAGGGGACGCGGACGAAGTGAAACACGTGCTTACCCGGTGCCGACCAACGGAGAAAGAGGCACGCTCCCTCGGCGCGCGCAGTGGCACGCGCCGTGCCCGCGCGTGGCGCCATCTATCGCCACGGGGTGTTAACAGAGCAGGAAAGCAAAAGGGTGTGGCCGTGTGGCGGAATGCCCGCGAAATGGTCGCGGGCGCGCCTCAGATCCCCACATCCTCCTCTCCTTAATTCACCCTATATACCGGTCTGCAAAGGCAGCCGGTCATTGCCCATACATGCAAAGGCGTCATGCGATGGGCAACAGCTAGCCTCAGCCTCGCTCTGCAACTGCTGCTGAAGAAAAAAAATAAACAACACAAGAATCCACTTGACAAATACAATGGCTCCGCGGAAGAGGGGTAACGGGAGTTCATGATGCTCACGAAAGAGCGCGTCCACGGCTCGGAGGGGCAGCGTCACGTAGCGTCACGTAATGTCTGACTTAGGTGATTGCGTGGATGCAAGAGTTCAAGGGGAGGGTTCTGGTTGAGGCCTTCATGCGAGGAACGGGCTCACCTTCGTCTCGTCGATGTTGACGACAGCCCTGCGAGTCCGACGAACGCCGCCTCGGTGGAGGTTCGGATGGACCTCGCTGCGACAGCCGGCCCTTCTGCTGGAATAATGGTCGCCAAAACCATTGGCTGCGAGGCGTCCTGTGGCGTTGGTCGAGTCGTGCACAGCATCTGCGACAGCTGGCCTCGTGCAGGTCTCCGAACACCTCCAGAGTCCAAAGTGGTGTAGGGGTCGGTGACTTCCTAAGTTGTCGCCACACGCACACACACACGCACACACACCTCCGATGGTCGGGTCTCTCCAAACGCGCACCGCAAGGGAAGCGCAGAGTGTCATTTGTCCCTCTCCCCACGCTAAAGCACCAATTCACAATCCCCTCCTCCAGCGAGAAGAAAAAAAAGAAAACACGGAAAAAAAAACATCCAGTAAACAACAACACTCACATGACAATCAGCAGCAGTAACTGGGCGGAACAGACTTCTTTGCAAGCACTGGCTGTAAAGAAGTTAGCTCACTGAGACTAGAAAGTAAAAATGAGGGCCTTCGGTTGCGGAAATAAGCCCGCCGTCCGGCGCGAAATCACTAAAGTGACCGCTTCCTCAGATTATACCGGTGCGTGGTCCGAATGCGGTCCGCCGCGCCGGGTGTGCGCCGTTGCTTGCGCGAAGAGCCACTGGGCGCTGGCGCAGGCTCGTCAGACCTCGACGCAAAGGCTTTCAGGTCTGCGATATGGGCACGGCTGAGTTTTCCCGAAAGCGGGTCTTTCAGCAAGTACGCGAGTGGAGTCCAAGCTTTCTCCACTCGGTACGGACCAAGCCACTTTGGAGCGAGCGAAGTTGAGAAACCCTTGCTCGCGTCGCTAAGAGCATGGTTGCGCTTCAGGACGAGGTCACCCATCTTAAATGAAAGGTGGCGACGTTTTCGGTCGTACTGGGCCTTTTGCTCGGCCCTGGCCGATGCCAAACTTTGCCTCGCTCTACTGAGAGCTCGACAAAGCCTGTCCCGAAGTGTGGAAGCGTAGGCAGAACAGTCTGCCGGTTCTTCCTCGTCTCCGAGCTGGCATTGCATGACACTGGTCACCGGATTTGCCAACTCCCTTCCGAAATTAAGGAAGGCGGGAGAGAAACCAGTAGAGCGACTCTCGGAGGTTCGGATTGCAAACGCGAGTTCACTCAAATGGTCTGCCCAGTCCCTTTGACTTTCGGCAAAGGCCGCCAACATCGGTTTGAGCGTACGATTGGTTCGCTCCGTCAAATTGGACTGGGGATGGTAGGGTGAAGTGGTGCAGTGATCTATTCCTAGGGAACGGCACGTATCACCAAACACCCGAGCGGTGAAATACGACGCATTGTCCGTGATCAATCTTTTCGGAAAGCCGAACCGACAAAACACTTCCTGTAGCCTCTCTAGCACCGCTCGCGCTGTCACTTTCCGCAGCGGAAACAGCTCCACCCATTTGGAAAAATGATCAACAACTACCATCAGATGTATGAACCCCTGCTTACTCCTGGGGAACGGCCCCATTAGATCGCAGGTGGCTACTTGCCACGGACGCTCACTGACAATCGGTTTCATCAAGCCGGGCGGCTTGCCACCCCTTGGTTTCACCGTTTGACAGACGTGGCAGGAACGGCAATAGCGAAAAATGTCACGCTTCATGCCAAGCCAAGTCACAACCTTGCTCAGTTTCGCAAAAACTTTAGAGCCACTCAGGTGACCGGCAATGGGCTCATCGTGAGAGGCTCGCAACAGTGCGCCTCTCAGACTTTTGGGTACAACCACCTTAAACGGGTCCACTGACTCCTCATTGGTGGCTATGTATTTCAGCAGGAGTCCATCATGGTCCAGCAAGTATGTATCCGCGGGGGACCCAGCGACACACGCCGGTTCCCGTCCCCCTGCGCCCGCCGCACTACCAGCAGCGTCTCGGCGCTCCGTCTCCCTGAGACCGTCGCTCAACTCGCGACAAAACGGATCATCTTGCTGGGCCTTCAGTAACTCTTGTCTGCTGAAAGCGATTCCCATTCTCCCAAAGGGGAGCTTGGTATCGTTCCCACTCAGGACTGCAGCCATCGCCTCCGCTCACATTGGCGTTATGGGTTCGCTTCCCTTTCGCTCCCCCTCTCGCCCGCTTCGCGGCACGCTGCTTGCCTGGCCCGTGGAAAGGGTTTGCTTGTCGCCGCACTCACCCTTTTCTCCACTCGGCGGCTCCGCCGCCGTTTCGCCCGCGCCGCTTGCTTGCGCAAAGGCACCGCTAGCGGTTGTCGCACCGGGATCCAGGCTCCTGGTCGACACTGGGGCACGAGATAGCGCGTCAGCTACCACGTTAGTGCTCCCCTTCCGATACTGCACTGAAAAGTCATAATGCTGTATTAGGAGAGCCCAGCGCGCTAGCCTGCCTGCAGGCTCACGGAGCCGCATCAGCCAGCTAAGCGCGCTGTGATCTGTTTGCACCACAAATTTCGTCCCATCAAGGTAGACATCAAACTTCCGCAGTGCAAACACGATGGCGAGACACTCCCTTTCTGTTACGGAATAATTTCTTTCCGCGGGTATCAACGAGCGGCTGGCAAAGGCCAGCGGCTGCAACACACCATTGTATTCCTGTAGGAGAACTGCTCCTAATCCCAGATCGCTTGCGTCAGTCTGGACAATAAACGGTCTGGTCAGGTCGGGGAGCTTGAGCTGCGCTGTCTCCGCAATGGCGCTAGACAGACGGCAAAACGCCTCTTGCTGCTCAGGTCCCCATCGCCACTCAGCTGACTTACCCAAGAGCTTGGTCAAGGGCGCCTGCACTCGGGCACAGGACGGAATGAACGACCGGTAAAAATTGGCCATTCCGAGAAAGCGGCGCAGGCCGCGTACGTCCTTGGGCGCGGGGAAATCGAGGATTGTTCGAAGTTTCTCCCGATCCGGCTCAATGGAGCCTTCGCCCAGCGTGAAGCCAAGTAACTGAACTCGGGTTTGCGCTAGTTGAGCCTTTGCGGGATTTAACGTCATCCCGGCGGCTCTCACCCTCTCGAGCACATCGGCAATGTGGGCCAAATGCTCTTCGAAGGTTCGTGAATAAATCACGATGTCGTCGAGGTAGCACATGCAGTAAGACCACTTTGCTTCCCCGAGGACGCGGTCCATGAGTCTCTGAAAAGTCGCAGGAGCATTGCAAAGACCAAAGGGCATACGAGTGAACTCAAATAACCCTCTGTGGGACGTGAACGCGGTCTTGCACCGGTCACGCTCATCCATCCGGACCTGTAGGTAACCTTTGGAGGCATCTAATGTGGTAAAATACCGCGCAGTGCCGAGGTTTCCTACGATGTAGCTAATCGTGGGGAGCGGATAGGCATCCTTACGAGTCACTCCGTTGAGACGGCGATAGTCTACGCACAGGCGATGACTGCCATCTTTCTTAGGCACTAACACAATTGGAGACGCCCAGGCGCTGGACGAACGGCGAACAATGCCAGATGAGAGCATCTCGTCCAGCAAGCCGTCAATTACCTGCCTTTTGGCCTGGCTGACGGGCCTGGGGTTACACTTCAAAGGAAGCGCGTCGCCAGTTTCGATCGAATGGCTCACCAAATCGGTACAGCCGGGTTGATCGGTGAAGAGCTCATCGTATTCGCGCAACAGTGCCGACAAACGAGCCTTCTGTGTATCATTCAGTTGAGTCGCACAGGCGATCAAAGGATGCGGAGCCTCTTCGTGTCGTGCCGCTCGATCCCGATGGGGATTTTGAGCCGACGAGTGCATAGCGCAGGGGCCTGCCCCCGAAGTTTGCACGTGACACGGCTTCGACGCTTCAACTGCACTGGCAACAGAAAGCGCCGGAGGGCTGATGAACGGCTTTAGCTCGGAAAAAGGTCCGTCGCGATAGCCTCCATTCGCAATGTCCACTACGATACCGGTTTTTAGGAGAAAGTCCCGACCGAGAATCACAGGAACACTGAGCCCGGGAAGATGAACGAAACGCGCGCGTCTCATTCGGCCTCCCCATCTGACAGTCAACCTCGCGGCGCCCGCCGACTGGGCCACGCCTTTCGCGAGGGTGAATGTCGTTCGGCTGTCCCGCAAGCGCACCGAGCGCTTCTGCAAGTGGGACAACACCTGTTCGCCAAACAACGAAGCGCTTGCGCCCGTGTCCAGCAACGCCGAGAATTTGCGACCGACAATGGTGACCGAAATAAACGGCGCGTGCGCACCAGAAAGACTGCTTGCCCGATACGCAGAGGGGAGAAGCAAGGGTTCGGCCGCTCGTGCCTTCACGAACGGCCCGCGCTCCCGTTTCCCTGCCTCACAGGAGGCACAAACGCGGAGCACTCCCTCGCTATGTGCTGTTGCGCCTTTGGGTAGCGTGGTGCGGACTCGGGCCATCCGAGTCCCCGGAGAGGACGAGTAGAGAAGCCGGAGAAGGAGAAAAAATGTTTATATACAGTATTTACATGGTAGCGTGGTACAACATGAAAAGAGAATCACCCACGAGCGCCTCTGCGTTTTTATACATCGTCCGCCTTCCCAAGATCCCTTGCAAAGAAAATTATGCGCAGGATACTCCAATGAGATCGTCGTCTTCCTCTCCGTCCCCGAAGAGGGAAAGCCAAACACCGCCTCCCTCTGAACCTAGGAAAGGGGCAAGGCATGCCCAGTTCGCTGTTTGGTGAGGGAGACCCCACGCGCCAGCGTGGCACCACAGTGAGATGACGTGGAATCCCATGCGCAAAGTCGCTCCTTGATGCCGCCAGGTTGACTCAAGCAATGCAGAATACCCCGTACAGCTGCTGGGTCGACGCTGCTTCGGAGTGTTGCTCTCGGCTGCTGACAAAAGCTTGGCCAACGACTTTTGTGTCAAGAGGAGCCGGCGACGTGGTTTTTCCCGATTGTCCGCGTCCGTCGCCGTCCCGGTGCAGGGTTGACTCATCAACAGCTGCCAGGTGCCAGCAGGCCGCGAAGACCACGTGGAACTTGGGCGAGGCACAACAGCACCCCCGCCGCCAGATGATACATCGGGAGGTCGAGTTGTTCCATGCAGCTCGGCCGGATCGATGTCGGCGACGTTCCGGCAAGGCTCTTGCTTTCTCGAAGGGCCTGGTCAAACTGGAATGCTCCAAGAGCTGGCCTCTGCGCACCGCTTCGGTGAAAAGTGGGTGACAAGCTCCAAGAAACGACCTTTGTCAGCCACACACAATGCGACAAGCACCGCGTGCACGCCACTCTCATCGCCAGGCCTCAGATTTTACAAAGCAAACATCTTATCTTAATAACTTAAGCTCAAGGAAACAATGTGCATACCAATCGGGACAAGTGTCCAGTAACTCTTTCATACGTAATTCCATTTGGAATCGAGATAACATTATAATCAAGCTAAACAAGCAAACTGTAGAGCTCGGGACAACGAGGGAGTCAGTGAAAATTTCTCTACGCCCTCACTGTAACACATTGGAATAAAAAAAAAGTACACATAAACTAGGTAAAGGTAAACAAAAAATCAAACAAACCTTCCGCGTCTTTTGACGAGTCAAAACGCTCGACTTAGGGCGTCTGCATTTGTATGAAGGCCACCTCTCTTGTAGCGCACCTCGAAATTGTGCTGCTGCAGTGCTATGCTCCATCTGAGCAAACGACCATTCTTAGGTGACATTTGGTGTAACCAGGTTAGTGGAGAGTGATCAGTTTCTATAATAAACTTAGAGCCAGCAACATAGCAGCCTAGTTTTTGTACGGCCCAAACAATGCAAGCACATTCTTTTTCCGAAGTGCTATAAGCCTCTTCCCTGCTGCTCAATTTGCGACTCAAATACAAAACCGGCCGCTCCTCTCCACTCTGGTCCGTCTGACATAGCACTGCTCCTAAACCGCGTTCGCTTGCATCACACTGAATAGTGAAAGGTTTTGCAAAATCCGGTGCCCTCAAGACGGGTTTCTCACTCAATGCGTGCTTCAGCTTCTGAAAAGCGTCTTCCTTCTTAGAGTCCCATTGAATGTTCACAGGTTCGGTCTTGCGTAAACTATCTGTCAAAGGGCTGGCAATCTCGGAGTAATTCGGGACGTAATGCTGATAGTAACCTGTGAGGCCGAGGAATGCTCTCATCTCGGTCTTAGTGCTGGGACGACGATAACCGACCACCGCGGCTACCTTGAGTTCGGACGGTCGACGACGCCCATTTCCTACAATGTGCCCTAAATAGCTTACTTCAGCACAGCCCAAATGACATTTCTCTCTCTTTACCGTAAGACCTGCATTTTTGATCCGTTCCAAAACCATCCGAAGGTGTTCAACATGGTCTTCCCATTTGTCCGAAAATATCGCCACATCGTCTAGGTAAGGCAGCGCAAATTTCTCGAGCCCGTGGAGAACCTTATCCATCAGGCGGCTGAAACAATACGGCGCGTTCTTGAGCCCAAAGCTCATCATCAAAGGACGAAAAGTGCCCAGGGGTGAGATAAAAGCAGCGTATCGACTCGCGCGCTCTGTCAAAGGGACCTGCCAATACCCCCTAACAAGGTCTAACGTAGAAATGTATTTCGCCTTAGACACTGTCTCTACCCTCTCTTCAATGTTAGGAATAGGGTAAGTCTGGTCGACTGTTACAGAGTTCAAGCGGCGATAGTCCACGCATGGCCTTGGATCACGGCCCAGAATCTCAACCAAAATCAAAGGCGAGGTGAAATCACTGTCTGCTTCGATGATAACACCTAGGTCGATCATGCGGCGAATTTCGGCCTCTAGTATCTCTCTCTGTCTAGGTGACACCCGATACGGCTTACAGCTGATCGGCTTGTTAACCGTCAGCTCAATGTCGTGCTTAATCACATCCGTTTTGCCTGGCTTCTCGGAGAAAACGGTAGCGAATTCCTGTACTAAAAGCTCTAAATCTTCCTTTTGAGCCTTACTTAGGGTGTTCCCTGTGTCTACCCTATCTGACAATGTGCTGCTGACCGTGCCATCGGAAAGACAAAGGATTTCCGCGCCCTCATCCTCAGGAACATTGAGTGCAAGGTTTACTACTGCTTTTCGTCGCATGTAGGGTTTCATTAGGTTACTGTGATACACTTTGGGGCATTTCCGGCCCCACTTTACCTCGTAGTTGGTGTCTGAAAGCACTGACATCACTGTCGCTGGTCCCTCCCATTGTACGTCCAGCTTGTTTTTTCTTGAAGGGCACAACAGCATCACCTCATCGCCCACTCTAAAGACTCGCTTTCGAGCTGACTTATCGTAACGGGCCTTGGAAAGCGCCTGTGCTGCGCGCATGTTGCTCTCCACCACTTCGCGTGTAGTCCCCAGTCGCCCCAATAAATCCAGTACATAGGAAACCACATTAGGGTCCTCCCCATATCCAGTCCATGACTCTCGTATCAAGTGCAGCGGACCTCTCAAGTTCCTGCCGTAGACAAGTTCAGCCGGGCTAAAACCCGTACTCTCGTGTGGGGCCGACCTCAGAGAAAACATCGCAGCTGGTATACACCCCTCCCAGTCACTTTTATGCTCAAAGCACAAAGCTCGCAAAACGCGTTTCATGACCGAGTGCATGCGTTCCACAGGGTTCGACTGTGGATGGTGAATAGAGCTATGCGCTATTTTTATCCCGCAGCGTTCTAGGAATGTAGTCGTAAGGCAGCTTGTGAACACACTTCCGTTGTCACACTGTATCTCCGAGGGAAAACCCACCCGAGAAAAAATAGACAACAATGCGTCCACCACGCATACTGAACTCAACTCTTTCAGTGCGATTGCCTCCGGGAACTTGGTGGCAACGCACAGCGCGGTCAGGACGTACCGATATCCTGATTTAGATGGAGGCAGAGGCCCCACGATGTCAATCACGAGCCGACGGAAGGGTTCTGTGATTATTGGCACTAGTTTCATTGGTGCCTTCCATTTGTCTGTTGATTTTCCTATCCGCTGACAAGTGTCGCATTCACGGACAAACATCTCTACATCCTTCCAGCACCCGGGCCAGTAGAACTCCTGAGCCAGCTTAGCTTTCGTTTTCTTTATACCTAAGTGGCCCGCCCATGCGTTGCTGTGGGCCAGGTCGAGAATGTTCCGCCGGTATTTTAGTGGAACTACCACTTGGTTGTAGACCCGCCCTTTAGCGTTCTCATACCTGCGATGCCACACCTCGTTTTGGGTGTAGAACGAAACGTTCTTCCTAGAGTTACCTTCCTTATGTATGGCATCTAGCAGCATAGAGAGTGCGAGATCCGCCTTTTGATCGACCACTAGCGTTGCACGGTCGGTTCTGGCTAGCTGACACCAACTAGTGGACGCGGGTGTTAACACCGAGCCTGTCACCAAGTCCTCGTTTTCGGGCGTTAGAGATATTTCCTCGCTGTTGTCGACCATAGCCCCAGTTTCCGTCTCGACAACTCGCATGGCAGACTCATTTTCCGTCGCAACTACCTCAGGTTTTCCTACACTGCCCCCGGACGTCTGCTCCCCAGAGGGTGAGCTGCTCAGCTGTTGCGTCAGCTCGCGCGCCTTCGAACGGGTAAGGGCCATGCAAGCTATTTCGGTGGCAAATGATTTTCCACGTGTTTTTAACATTTCCTCAGACTTATTTGAAAATAGGTAAGGGAAGTGCTCCGGAAGGTTGGCTGAAATTGCTGCTTCCGTACACAATTGGCCGAAAGGGCCCTCGATTACAACCCTCGCTATCGGTAGGCAGACGCTTTGTTTTTCTGCCACTTGCCGAATCCAGGCACACTCTCCTATATAGTCTTCGGAAGATACGCAACTTGGATGCGCTACATCCATTGTGGCCGCCGAGTCCCTCAATACCCTACACATTCGGCCGTTCACTGAGAGTGTCCTCATGTAAGGCTTCAACAGCTTTAAGCTATCCTCTGACTCCTGAATTGTGGCAAATGCCATGTGCTTCTTACAGCTCCTGGCCATGTGGCCCTTTTCTCCGCAGCTGTAGCAAACAACTGGCTTCCGCGCTTCTAACGCATGCGCTATGTCACCAGGCGCCTTTGAACCTGATGAAGGTGCCGCCTTAGTCCCCTCACTGTCCTTTCCCTGCTGACTGTCTAATAACTTGGAATTCTCGGGTTTCCAGTTATTTCTTGCAAACCTCTTGCGTCCCTGGTTTCCCGACCAGCTTTCTACCTTTTCACTTTTTTCCGAAGTTCGTGGTGTACTGCGGAGACTACGGCGTGAGCAGTAATCTTCGGCGAGTTCTGCTGCCCTGTTCATGTCTACGTCTTTCATCCTATCCTGCACCCAAAGCCTTACCTCCTCGGGAATTCCCCGGTAAAACTGCTCAAGTACCATCAACTCAATGACCTTGTCAGGGTTGCCATAGACTTGCGCGCTTTTGAGCCACTCTTCAAAGTTGGCTCTAATTTGGTAGGCATAGTCTGAATGAGATTCGTTGCCCCTCTTAGAGTGCCTGAACCGCAGGCGGAAAGCCTCTGTCGATAGGCGATATTTTCGTAGCAATGCAGCCTTTACCCTGTCATACACCTCGGAGTCCTCTTTATTCATTCTTGCGATAACATCGGATACTTCGCCTGGTAGTACGCATATCAGTTTTTGTGGCCAAGTCTCCCTACTAAACCCTGCATTTTCACATGCTCGCTCAAAATGCACGAGGTATAATGCAATGTCGTCACCCGCCTTGAAGGTGTGGATTAGATCCTTTATCTTTGATTCTCCACCCCCTGAATTTCGATTTCCCACGGACATACGAAGCTCAAGTTCTTTCAGACGGATTTCATGTTCTTTATTCTCGCGATCCCTCCTTATTTCCTCCTCTCTCTGTTCACGGGCTAAGCGCTCACGCTCCTCTTTCTTTGCCAAAATGGTTTCTCTGGCCTCAATGGCCTCTTCTAAACTCACTTCCTCTTTTCCCAAGTGCTCCAAAATTTGTTGTTTTCTTTTAACCGAGCCGACCGAAATATTCAGCTCCTGACAAATTTCGAGGAGTTCTTGGACCTTAAACTTCTCCATCTTAGATATGCACACCGTTTCTCTTCTAAGGTAATTTTGCCCACGAGCCACCCAATTCTTGGTCTGTGAATCAAAATTTACCAAAATCACCCTACCACGTTACCGACCATCTGCGCTAACGAGTCTGGCGAAAAGAAGAGCAAACACGCGGCACTCACCACTTCGATGCAGCCGACGCAGGCGAATCCCATAAGCTGCCAGCCACTGTTGCGCCTTTGGGTAGCGTGGTGCGGACTCGGGCCATCCGAGTCCCCGGAGAGGACGAGTAGAGAAGCCGGAGAAGGAGAAAAAATGTTTATATACAGTATTTACATGGTAGCGTGGTACAACATGAAAAGAGAATCACCCACGAGCGCCTCTGCGTTTTTATACATCGTCCGCCTTCCCAAGATCCCTTGCAAAGAAAATTATGCGCAGGATACTCCAATGAGATCGTCGTCTTCCTCTCCGTCCCCGAAGAGGGAAAGCCAAACACCGCCTCCCTCTGAACCTAGGAAAGGGGCAAGGCATGCCCAGTTCGCTGTTTGGTGAGGGAGACCCCACGCGCCAGCGTGGCACCACAGTGAGATGACGTGGAATCCCATGCGCAAAGTCGCTCCTTGATGCCGCCAGGTTGACTCAAGCAATGCAGAATACCCCGTACAGCTGCTGGGTCGACGCTGCTTCGGAGTGTTGCTCTCGGCTGCTGACAAAAGCTTGGCCAACGACTTTTGTGTCAAGAGGAGCCGGCGACGTGGTTTTTCCCGATTGTCCGCGTCCGTCGCCGTCCCGGTGCAGGGTTGACTCATCAACAGCTGCCAGGTGCCAGCAGGCCGCGAAGACCACGTGGAACTTGGGCGAGGCACAACAGTGCCCTCGTTGACGGCAGCGGAAACAGCGCACTCCATCGCGGTCCCTTTCCCGCGACGGAGCAGCTTCGAACTGCCGGGGTGGGTTCGCCGCGTGATCAAAGGAACCGCTCTGACGACCGTTACCACCGGTAATGCGCTGGGTCGGATTTCGTCCCGGCTCGCGCGCGTCGAGTTGCGATGCAGCACCAGCTGCCCGCCTCCCGTACGTGTATGGGTCTAAAGCTCGATCGCTTATCTCCCACGCGCGCCCAGCTGTAGGGGTAGCCGCAAAGGCGGCTCCGGCGGGCTGTTGCCGCTGAGAAAGGGTCATGGCCCCTCCCCACGCGCAGCGCGGTTCGAGGGCCTCGCTGGCTGGTGGTGGCGGGTGATAGGAACGCGCGGCGAGAATGTCGCCTTGGATGCGCTTTGCTTCGACGGCCAATTGCTCCAAATCACGGAAGCGACTGCCGCGCAGGTACGCCGAAAAAGTCGGGTGTGCCTGCCTAATCACCCGTTCGACGCGCTCCTCGTTCGAGGCTCTGGGCTCAGCGATAGAAAAAAGGTCTTCCATCGCGCGTACGTACTCCTGAAGCGACTCATCAGGAGCTTGTGTGCGGAGCTCGAGCTCGCGCCGCATCCTACTCTCGTAGTCAGCGGGTAAGAATTCGCGCAGGAAGGCCGCGCGGAACTCATCGAGGGTTGCTGCTCGGTGGCCGGAAAGCCGATGCCACCTGGCCGCCGTGTCAGTCAGTGCAGCCGGGACGACGCGTCCGAGCACTTCCTGCTCGTCTAGACCCATGGCTCTCTGATAACGTGCGAGGGAGTCCAGGTAATCTCTTGCACTTTGCAGATCACCATACCCGCTGTAGGTCGGAACGGCCAACAATACAGCGGGATGAGGGCGATTCGGAACGGCCGAAAGCGCTTGGACTGCCCCCGTGAGTGCCTGAATCATTTGGGCGGCATTTTGCAGCAGCGCCTGTGCGCCCGCTTCAAAGGAAGCTGTCGGTGCATTAGCGGCGCGGGCGAGCGATGGGGAACTGTCTCCGAGCTCGATAAGTGGCGCGGTTTCAAAATGGATACCGGCCGTCGCGACTCTGGGGTGCGCCTGTTTTTCACAGCTGACTCTTGGGGCAGCTTCACGTGAAAATGCTAGGCCGCTTGCGGCTAGCGGTGCAGGCGCGTGCTCGAAATGAGCTTGGCTGCTAGGTTGCGTAGCAGCCAGCGGGCAAAATTCGGCAACGGCTGAGGCCGCGGTGCCGATCTGCGCCCCGGAAGCTCCACTGAGAGCCGTTGCGGAGCGCTGTGACATGGAACTACCATGCATTCCAAAGGGAGCAGTAGTAGTCCAATTTGCCCTTGGCATGCACTGTTCGGGTTGGGCTATGGCCCCGGACCCAAAACACGCTACCTCTCCAGTGGGAGCTGATACGTAGCGCCTCGTGTCATCCCGACTGGGACTTGTGACCAGTGAGGGTGCACGACTGTGATGCTCAAGGGGGGCGCTGGCCCTGTTCTCGAGCAATGCGGTATCTGCTAAAAGCGTCAGCGGACAGAACTCACGCGGAGCAGACATAACGCGGGTAAACGCGGCGAGCCTGATTCGCAAAGGCGGCTGACTCGGCTAAGACTAATCAAAGGCTTAATGAGCCTTTGATACCGCGTTGGGCGCCAGTATGGTGACCCGCTCCTAACTGCAGCGGACGATCACCGCGGGTTCACGCTTAGCGAGCCACAGGGCCGCTACTCCGTTCACTCGCGTGTAGCGCACCGCTCCGCGCGCGCTCCACTGATAAGGCGTTTAGCGCGGCGCGGCAAACAGACAGTGTTCTAATGCAAAACACAACACTTTATTGCCTCTGGCGGCACCCCGAACAACAGTACAACGTCCGCTCCCGGGAGGCGGGTAGCAAAGGCACCCGCACGCGGACGTTCACAATAAGGGGAAAACCGCGAGCACGTCGCAGCTGGCAATGGCGAGCTTTGACACGCCGGTCGGGAAAAGGTCCCTCGCGGCTATGCTGCGCACTCTCACGATGGCCACTGGGCCTGGTCGCGAGTGTTAGGGCAAACCTCGTACGCGTAGGCCTACGGCAAGTGCGGCTCGTTGTGGTACGACCACTTCAAGCACTAGGCACCGCTGTGGACTTAGCGTACGCTACCGAAGCTAGCACTCAAGTAAACACGCCTGCCGAGGTGCCCCAAGGCCACCCCAGGCAGGCTACAGTCCGGCGATTCCCAAAGGGGACGCGGACGAAGGGAAACACGTGCTTACCCGGTGCCGACCAACGGTGGGCGCCAGTATGGTGACCCGCTCCTAACTGCAGCGGACGATCACCGCGGGTTCACGCTTAGCGAGCCACAGGGCCGCTACTCCGTTCACTCGCGTGTAGCGCACCGCTCCGCGCGCGCTCCACTGATAAGGCGTTTAGCGCGGCGCGGCAAACAGACAGTGTTCTAATGTAAAAGTACACAACACTTTATTGCCTCTGGCGGCACCCCGAACAAACAGTACAACGTCCGCTCCCGGGACGCGGGTAGCAAAGGCACCCGCACGCGGACGTTCACAATAAGGGGAAAACCGCGAGCACGTCGCAGCTGGCAATGGCGAGCTTTGACACGCCGGTCGGGAAAAGGTCCCTCGCGGCTATGCTGCGCACTCTCACGATGGCCACTGGGCCTGGTCGCGAGTGTTAGGGCAAACCTCGTACGCGTAGGCCTACGGCAAGTGCGGCTCGTTGTGGTACGACCACTTCAAGCACTAGGCACCGCTGTGGACTTAGCGTACGCTACCGAAGCTAGCACTCAAGTAAACACGCCTGCCGAGGTGCCCCAAGGCCACCCCAGGCAGGCTACAGTCCGGCGATTCCCAAAGGGGACGCGGACGAAGGGAAACACGTGCTTACCCGGTGCCGACCAACGGTGGGCGCCAGTATGGTGACCCGCTCCTAACTGCAGCGGACGATCACCGCGGGTTCACGCTTAGCGAGCCACAGGGCCGCTACTCCGTTCACTCGCGTGTAGCGCACCGCTCCGCGCGCGCTCCACTGATAAGGCGTTTAGCGCGGCGCGGCAAACAGACAGTGTTCTAATGTAAAAGTACACAACACTTTATTGCCTCTGGCGGCACCCCGAACAAACAGTACAACGTCCGCTCCCGGGACGCGGGTAGCAAAGGCACCCGCACGCGGACGTTCACAATAAGGGGAAAACCGCGAGCACGTCGCAGCTGGCAATGGCGAGCTTTGACACGCCGGTCGGGAAAAGGTCCCTCGCGGCTATGCTGCGCACTCTCACGATGGCCACTGGGCCTGGTCGCGAGTGTTAGGGCAAACCTCGTACGCGTAGGCCTACGGCAAGTGCGGCTCGTTGTGGTACGACCACTTCAAGCACTAGGCACCGCTGTGGACTTAGCGTACGCTACCGAAGCTAGAACTCAAGTAAACACGCCTGCCGAGGTGCCCCAAGGCCACCCCAGGCAGGCTACAGTCCGGCGATTCCCAAAGGGGACGCGGACGAAGTGAAACACGTGCTTACCCGGTGCCGACCAACGGAGAAAGAGGCACGCTCCCTCGGCGCGCGCAGTGGCACGCGCCGTGCCCGCGCGTGGCGCCATCTATCGCCACGGGGTGTTAACAGAGCAGGAAAGCAAAAGGGTGTGGCCGTGTGGCGGAATGCCCGCGAAATGGTCGCGGGCGCGCCTCAGATCCCCACAAGGTCAAGTGTTATACCTATTTCGGGTATGTGCCACTGGTGGTTACATACGAGGGACGCCCAAGCCACGCAATAAGGAGCTTCGCCCCTAAAAGAATGTGGCCTTTTCTTGGGGAAGAGACCAAGAACATTCCTTCGCGTCGCTAATTACCGCCCTCACATAACCACCTGTGTTGGCTCATTTTGATCCAGCGGCTCGAACAGAGCATCGCACCGATGCAAGCGGCCATGGCATTGGTGCTATACTAGCTCAGATACAGAATGGCACCAACCGTGTGATAGCCTACGCTATAGCCGCCTTTTGTCGCAAGCGGAACAAAATTATTCCATCACTGAGCGGGAATGCTTAGCCCTCGTTTAGGCTATTGCGAAATTGCGTCCGTACTTATACGGACGTCCGTTCGCAGACATCACGGACCATCATGCGCTTTGCTGGCTGTCGACGCTTAAGGACCCTACAGGAAGACTCGGCCGATGGGCACTTCGATTACAGGAGTACACGTTCTCGGTTGTTTACAAATCTGGAAAGCTGCACAGCGATGCTGACTGCTTATCCCGGCACCCCGTTGATCCACCGAGCTCCACTGATTTGGAATCCGATGCCCGCGTTTTAGCCGTCACCGACTTTCTGAACGTGGCTGACGAACAGCGCCGAGATCCATCGCTGCTCACCATCATTGACCACCTTCAATCGCGTTATGCTGACCCTTCTCTTAGCAGATACCTGCTTCAAGACAACGTTTTGTACCGCCGCAACGTGGACATCTAGGAGTCTCCAGAACTTACGACCGCATTCGACGACGAGTATTCTGGAAGGGTCTGTACCGCTCTGTTCGCCGTTGCGTCGCATCTTGTGACCTCTGCCAGCACCGAAAGAAGCCTACGACTCCCCCTGCCGGTCTACTTCAACCTATCGAAGTTCCAGCCGAGCCATTTTATCGAGTGGGGTTGGACTTGCTAGGTCCTTTTCCTACTTCTACAACTGGAACTAAATGGATTGCAGTGGCCACAGACTATGCCACTCGGTATGCAATCACTCGAGCGCTACCAACCAGCTGCGCAACCGACGTTGCCGACTTCCTGCTGTACGATATTATTCTCCAGCATGGCACTCCGACTCACCTGCTCACAGACTGTGGTCGCTACTTTCTATCTCGTGTGGTTGATGATCTACTCCGATCTTGTGCTACCCGTCACAACTTCACCACATCTTACCACTCTCAGACTAACGGCCTTACGGAGCGCCTAAACCGCACATTGACGGACATGCTTTCCATGTACGTATCTACCGACCACACTGATTGGGACATAGCTCTTCCGTTCGTAACCTTTGCCTATAACTCGTCGCGTCATGAAACAGCGGGCTACTCCCCTTTTTATCTACTCTTCGGACGTCATCCCTTACTGCCCTTCGACACACTGCTTTCATCAGACCACCCATCCTCCACCTCGTACGCTCAGGATGCAATCACCCATGCCCTCACGGCACGCGCGTGCTCGGTTATCGTCGTCGCAGACAGCACAGTCTCTTTATGACCGTCGACATAGAGATGCCGTTTTTTCTGCGGGATCTCTTGTTCTCCTATGGCTCCCATCTCGACGAGTTGGCCTCTGCGAGAAACTACTATCGCGATACGCTGGGCCCTACCGAGTCATTCGTCAGGTCACACTTGTGACCTACGAGATTGCCGCTACCACAAACTCATCAGCTGCTGCACCCAGAACGGAAATAGTCCAGGTTTCTCGTCTCAAGCCCTACAACGCCGACTCGCTCATTTAACAGGCACCGAGACGGTGCCTTACGGGCCGGGGTGATGATACGTGTATGGAACTGTCGCCCCGACACAGCTGAATTGGCACCCAAATGAAGAAGACGACAACGTGGTTGTTGTGGGTTGGACTCTCGAGCTTCTCCCGTTGGCCTGCATGACTGTGCGCTCTTTAAGACGTTAGCAAGACCAGCTCTCGGTGAATAAATCTTCTCCGTAACAATATCGCAATCATTTCTTCGCCCTTGTGATGAGCCTGTGATATCTTTCAACACTGCTTGCTACTCGAAAAATAATCGTTCCTCCTAATATGCAGCATTCAATACTGCGGCCGAGTCGAATCAAACGCTTTTCGTTATCAGAAGCTTTCGAAAAACGTTCGTGCACGATACTTTACACAGTGTGACCAGGTTCACCATCGTTCAGTGAGGCAGGCTATGGGGCCACGCAGGTTTTAACGGTAAAAGTGTTGTAGCTAGCCGTAGTTTATGAGGTGTCGCAAGAAACCACAGGTGTATGCGCAACAGGAGTTGGACAAACCTCACTACTCAGTACAGCAGGTGCGCGCGTTAGACCAGAGCCTCGATTTTTTTTCAATGTCAGCCAGATGCGCCCGATCCAGCCATAGTCCTTTCCTGGGGGGGGGGAGTGATTTTAAATGCCAAGACCATCATACAAGACATACATAATTCAACAACGTGGTATGGGAACCAAGCTCAGTCACTTGGATTCAAGACCACTGACAGTAAAAAAGATCCTAGGACCTTGGTATACGGTCTTGTAGATCCACAAGGCCATGAAAGCTCTCTTGTGCTTCTTCCGGATTACTGGACATCACGAGCGTTTGTGAACGAACAGCGCAAAACCGTGTTCTGTAGTTTCAAGCTGACTGTTTATCCCTCTCTTTCTTCTGCTTTGTTCTCTATCCTTTCCTTTCTATTATTCCCCATTTGCCCAACCATAAGTGTAGGGTAGCCAACCGAGCTAAAGCTTGGTTAACCTCCCTGCCTCTCCTCTCTATTTCTCTGTCTCTCTTTTTGCTTAGTGTTTTGAAGACCGAGCACTTATATCTGGCAACAAATTGCACAACTTTCACAAACACGTAAGCCACCAAATTAGATTGTGACAATAATGAGGCAAAACACACTGCTTGTTATGAAGCGTAACACTGAATAAAATATTTTAATATATGCACCTTGTGTATACAATTATATGTACAATATGGAGACAAAAATATACATTTGTACAAGACTGTTGCGTTGAGAAGGAAAACACGAACAGCTCCTTCGTTTAAAAGAAGTAATTCCCTTCAAACCTATGCTAACTCTTCTAGACACTTAGACACTTTCTTTTTCTAAACTTAACAACGTTTTCCATTTCAAGCTACTCCAAAATCATCTGCTCTTAACAGCAAGTTACAGAGCTTACCAACGATGGTGCACCGATGTTAGTGGTGCGCACTAGCACTACCGTACAAAAAGCTTATATAGCTCAGACAATGTGAACAAACAACTGGTGTGAAGGTTTAACCGTTTAGAACATCCTTGAGCAGATCACTAAGAGAAATTCATGTCAGCAAGACAAGTCATGTGAAAAAAGAATGCTTTGGCTACATTTTTCACAGACCTGAAAATGTCAAGACATCAAGGCTGATACTGATTCTCTCTCTCTCTTAGCTAGTACAAGTTTCTGTATCATGAACTCAGGGCTGAACTGGCAGAATTTTGCACAATGCTCGATTAGACCACTTTCCATTAGAAAACTGCTGAATAGATGTGATGTTGGTCAGTGACTATACAGCACAATTATGGTGTTTTGTGTGCCAAAATTATACATGATATGCTTGCCAAACAAGTTATCACTAATGCCTACATACGGTCTAGCTCTGTCAAGATCTTGTACAAGGGTGAATGTACCATTTCAGAAAAAGAATGCATGTTGCCATGTATTACATGTGCCTCCTCTACACTTCATAACACTATATATAGGCAGACACTTAACTGTGAGCTTGAAAATTACTGTGTCTTGCATCCCAGAACAATGCTTTTGCTATAAACAATACTTTAATAGAAAACACCGGAAGAATACCATTCACCGGAATCGCCATAGTCTATAATGCCTCTACGTCTCAACATATCCAGATCTCGCCTCACAGATTATGGCAATCAAAGGAACAAAAAGTTAAGCCATTTGACTGCAACAACCTCATTCAAAAGAGGAGTAATTCAAGTTTTACGTACCCCCCTCCCACTAGTTTCTTACAAAAAACATGCCATCAATCATGTGCTGAACGTTTCTTTCATTCCCTTATCTTCACATCATGAAGTTACCTCGTTATCCCAGTATACAGAAATGCAACTTAACCTCAGGCATTACGTGGCTTAAAACCCGGTGTCATCGTAACGCCTCTTAAAAATGCGCTTACAAAAACGTAATCAGCAACTGTTGCATGTTCATGTCAGGCGTCACCTTATTCAGACTGAACCAGTCTTGTTCTCGATTTAGGTCAAGATATTTCAGAAAACTAGATTATCCTCTCCATCCTCTCCACATATGCCCCAAAAATGACATTTGGCACTGCCACTGATGGCGCATTAAACTGGTGACTTTCAGCAATATAAAGTGATTTCGTTGAGGAATTTGCAATCGACTGTCTGCAAAAAACGCACACAGAAGAAATTTGTACAGTTCGCTCACAGAATCAAACTTGCAAACAATAACATAAAAGTTGATTGATTGATTTATTTATACGTGGGGTTTAACGTCCCGAAACCACCATATGATTATGAGAGATGCCGTAGTGGAGGGCTCCGGAGATTTGGACCATCTGGGGTTCTTTAACGTGCACCCAAATCTGAGCACACGGGCCTACATTTCCGCCTCCATCGGAAATGCAGCCGACGCAGCCAGGATTCGATCCCACGACCTGCGGGTCAGCAGCCAAGTACCTTAGCCACTAGACCACCGCGGCGGGGCATGAACATAAAAGCGTGGTCTCGCTTTCGATCAATAAGTGCAATTTAGATCTGATAAAATTCAACCGGTGTCTCCGTCAACTCTGAGAGCACAGATGAACCCTCAGCTCAGGTGTGACTTCTCTGGCTACTATCTTGAAAATTCTCCAAATCGTTGTAAACAGACCTGATGCATGACATGAACCAGTTCATGTGCCACATTGTCCTCGAATGTGAACTGAATTATGCACCAGGGTACAGAAACCAGAGAAAGTGACAGAACACTTATTCAAAGCAGATCAGCGACATTAGAAGCAACTGCATACATTGCCACCTTACTCATGACCATACTAACATCGACCCTATTGTGTTCAGTGCAATCAATCTATCTGCAAGGCTGTCGAGAAAACACTGTTCTCAATGCAATCAATATAAGGTAGAAGCCAAAAGAGAGTGGATTCAATATGCTCAAGGATGTCCTATAACAGTGGGACCTTGAACATATGTAATCGAGCCTATCTGAGTAGTGATACATATCAATACTTTTTGTTTTCTTCTTTAAGAAGGCCTTTTTAGCATTTCACTCCATAACAGACCTACATACAATGACAGCAGGTAACGTGCAGACATCCGATAATGTTCATCAAGATTTAAGTGATGCCCATGATTTAAAGGCACCCCTCTTTCGTCAACAAGATTCTCTTGCAGTCAATGCCCATAACAAACAGCCGTTCATGACAACTTCCATGCATCACTAGCGAAACACACAAATGAAGCTGGCACTGAAAAAGGCTGCTCGCCTCAATGAGTTGGGGCAAGTTAATACAAGTCAAAGCAAAACATTGTCAAGCTTGATTAGATGCTTCAAGTTGGCCCCTGAGTAAAAAATGATGACGAAACCCTCTCCCAGCTGTACCCCAAAGAACAACACTCTCCCACACAAATCTAGAAATCAAACAATTATCTCAAATAAGATGTAGACTAAACTGATGTGAATCATTCAATCTATTCACAAGATTTCATTCCACCTATGCTGGGCTAACTATTGTAAACGCTAAGTCCAACAGTGAACAACCTTCTCTACAATAGTAGAGCAACTCAAAACAGACGGCGGACAGAGAGTGACAGAGACCAGAGGATGTTTATTTAAACACCGTAAAACCTCGTTAATGCATCCGATTCAATATGGCTTCACGTTTGTACATTCTCAGCAGGAAACTCTGAAACTCATTTCATATTATACAAACATAATCCTGAGTTCTCCTTTACATGCCGTTTTTGTCACCCCCCTTATTCGAATGCATCAACACGGTTGAACAGTAGTTATTATATGCAGCACTGGCCTTTCTCCCTCCATCCCACATATTTGTCACATGTACCTCCGACACACACAACCACATTCGGCGTACCGTTGCCCGTCTATGGGCTTCACAGTGGACTTCCATCACAATGGCCTGGCTGCAATCGCAAAGCTCATCTAAGACGCCTTTACTAACACACAACTGACAAATGACATAGCCTGTGCAGCAAGAGCACAACCCTGGTATTTTTTTTCTTGCGTAGATGATTTGCAGTAAGGGACACCATCAGATGGCAAGTTGCGTGTCAAAAAACAGGAACTTTCTACAAAGAGCAGCAAGAGTGAAAAAGTTTGTTCATGAACACTTCTAAGGGTCCAGTCCCGTGAGAGATACGGCGGCTGGCTCTTCGTTACACACTGTGACAAAGCGCAAGAATACAGCTTAGAATGAAGCCATAAAAGAGCGTAGAAACTGTAGACAGCTCTAAAGACAGCTTGGCTCAAATGCGCTACTCTCTCAAAAAAGCATCAAGCTACAGAATGAACCACCGCAAGACAGCAAAACACACAGTCCCACGCTCGCATGCAGTTACAACAGCAGATTTTAAAAAATGAGTGGCTCAAGTTCAGTAAGAGTTAGTGAATAATACAGTTTTCATACTACTACAGACTTCGAAGGTGGCGTATCGAAGACAGGTTATGCTAAACTAAATAAAAAGTCCTATTGCAGGTCTGTCACTCACAAATACATTATAAGAGAGGAAACACTTTACAGCTCACAATACATGGCAGCTCGCTAGGAGCATATAAAAACCATGCTCACTGCAAACATGGTCAACACCCTTAGGCTTTATAGAATGTTGGAACACAAAAACGTTCCTCACTCTTCCAATGGCAAGGCGCATCAAAAACATTTGAAACAATCACGAAAGTGCCACCCGCATCGTACAAAATGCCTCGAGGACAGTCAGGAACCAAGAAAAAGATGGCACTGAATTACTAGCGCGATGCTTTCCCGTCAAACTGGCCTAAATATTGCGTGGCACACAAGACATCATTGTGTCCAAACACTACAACCTTGCTTTAGTCAGCACCTTTGAATGAGCATTGCGTGTGTACCTTGTGATATCTAGTTTGCTACAGAAAATTTAAAGCTGTCGTCGAAGTCTGTCAGCAGCTGCTGTAAGAGCACGCAGTCTAATCAATGCAAAAAGAAACAGCAGCAATAAAATTTGATGGGAATGTGCCGAAATTTGCACGTTGAAAAAACATGCGGGAAATCATGATGTCATAATGTAGCCGACTGTCTGAACAGCCGCCGCTTTAAACAGACATTCGACAAAGCTCAACCCTCCTTCTCCTGAATGAGTACGAGTCACCAGAGACTACCAGTTGCCTTAATGCCTCGTAGAAATGTACAGGCACAGGGAATTATAGTCAACAGTTTTTTTTCTAGAAGTCAGTGCCTAGAAATCTCAGAAATACCGACGGAAAATCACCATTGGTTTCCTTCGTTGGTTATTCTTTTCATTTTGATCCCAGGGCTGCTGCCAGAAAGTTATGATTAGTACCAGCGATGATTTATCAGACCCTGCAAATGTTGACTAATAAAATTCTATCACTTCAGTGGCGCAACATTGTGCCTGAATCAATGTTATGCATTTATCACCAAAATGGTGATCATCATGTATACGAGGCACTCTTAGTATAGCTGTATCGCGTAGTACCTCATCAAATGAAAACGGCTAATTGGCCCTGAACGATTCGCCAACTTTTTCCTTGAAAGACAACACTAGAACTGGCAGTAATAGTAGGACAGCTAATCTCACTGACGGGTAGGTGAAAGAAGACCTCAGCAGCAGCACAGGTTACTCGTAGGAGAGCCGAGAATTCCAACAGGCGAGAAGCAACAAAACATAACAAGAATAAGGTTCCCGTCTTTCAATATCCCGTATACGTGGGGTGCACCTCAAGCGTGTGGAAATGCCTAACCACACAGAATACTAGTCACTGTTTTGGTTTGATGCAGGCCGCCTTCCATCCTTAATTGCCACTATGATCCCACGGAGTCGTCACTCCCTCTCGGATCCACTCCCTAAAACTGAAACAGAAAAGGCAGGGCCATGCCGAAAAGACATAGTCAGAAAAAGCAGCGTAATCTGGATCGACAGGCTGATCCTAGTCCAGTTCATTCGAGAAACAGGTCATCAGCAAGAGTAGACCAACGTCTAACATCACAGGATTTAAGATTAAATGGAACTATTTATCACATGAATAAGCAAGCACAGTATGCAGTACATTGACGTGGCTGCACTTTTCTAATGAAAGTTATGAAGAATGAGCATATGCCACGTCATTACAGTTATCGTAGTGCAACACCAACACCTCATGGTGATGATATGATACAAGAAATTTCACAATAGCACACTTGCTCAAACTAAAACACGAGTGCGCAATACTGCAGTAACAAGCAAAACTAATACCCTTGCGGACAAGGTTGTCAAATCAGGAATGGCTGCAGGTTTATGACATCCCCCACTCCCCCTGAGTTACCACTGTAACAACATACTGTTCCGCACAACTTACATACGTGTCATGCGAATACGTGAAAATATGTAACCTTTACGCGAGCGATGTGTTTGATTAACGCATAAAATGAGTCAATATTCTATAATGGCCACTGTTACTTTTGCAAGGGCTCTCCTGAAAAATAACTCGCAGGTGAAGCCCGCAAAATCTCTGAGGTAATGTTTTTCTGATGCTTTCCTGATGAGACATATGCAAAGAGAATTACAATAATTAGCTCACAGAACAGTAGTTAGTCAATTTAAAAATAAAACAAGTAAAGAGCTAGATTTAGCACCAAGCTGCAAACCTTACACACCTCACTCGGATCTGAGCAATTGAAGTCAATAACATGAGCTAAATACGGACGCGTAGTGGAATGGCTTATACACGTATACCACTAATGGTGCTACGGAAATGACACAGTTATGCTATGGTTGTATCAACAGCATACCTCAAACACAAAAATAAATTCTTTATGAACAAGCATCTCTGTTATTGTTCCTAGGCATAACATATTTGTATTGCAGTGATGCAAAAATGAGTAAAAAAGGGAACACTACATATATTGCATTGTTGGACAAGTCTAGATGTCAATTTCAGAGCAATGTTTGCAAAGTTTCAGACTGTCAAGCACAAAATGCAGAAGAGCCCAAAGAATGCCGAAAACAGTGGGTATCCACTGGAGATGAGCACCACCAAAAATTTTATGTAGAGGACGAACAATAACACCCAATAACACGACCACTATGCACAAAACAAAGGAAAGATTGATTAAGGGTTCTTTCTTTTATTAGACCCAGCCGAATTAAAGCAACATGCAAACCTCATGGCACTGGCTAACACTACCAGGATTACACAAATACTCCAATGGAAGGGAGAGCCACAGCCACGCCAGCTCAATTGGTAAAGCATTGGATGCATTATCTGAAGGTTGTAGGATTGGTTTCTACCTCCGGCAGGCTGATTTTTCATCCACTTTAATTCCTTTCCATTCATGTCATAATACAGCCGAACCCCTTGATAAGAGGCACTGATGTAACAGACGATTGGGTATAAGAGACGCCAGCATGCCCAAGTTAAAATAGTGTGTTGATAAGAAAATGCACACATGATACCCTGCTTATTGCTGCCAGACGTGTGTGTCTCATAAAGAGGTTTGACACGAACTATACTACAGTCGAGACACAGAAGTAATGTCCTCTACACCTTCCATAGCTTCATAGCCTGTCAGTTTCATTAGACTCGTGCGCTTCATCCATGTTACTACTCACCACTTTCAGGGCTCCCATCCACACCGTGCCCAAACTGGAAGGCATCGCCCCCTCCAGGTGACGTCTCCTCACCGAAGACACTGCCATCATCCCGAGACCACGGTGCTCCACTGCCACTCCCTCCAGCAGACGACGCGAACGAGCAGGGCGAAAAGGAGCGCTCTTCGGATCCCGCGGCACTCGATGAAGTGCGTCGCTTGCCCCGAAGCATGGACACTCCCATCGTTGGCCGCGCACGGGGCGTCTCCGGCGTCTCGGGCCGTGCCAAAGGTGCCGACCCGGGTGGTGCAAACACTTCGGCGTAGCAGTGCGACGATGACGACGACGTGACAAAGCTACCCGCCGAAGTGCTGCTGTTGAGGCTGCTGCTGCTACCACTCTTGTGCGTCAAAGGCGATGGCGATGACTCCTCGGGGACCTGCCAATATTGGCATGTGCAATAACAGAAACATGAAATGGTTATGAAAATGACCAAACAAAAGTTCAGCTTTAAAAAAAAGTGCACACAAAAATTGCAAAATACACATGAGGTGATAACACCAACACCAACTGAAAAGTGACAGTTTTCTTAATGAAACCAGCCAAAATATTTCAGCTACTTCCATGCCATGAAATCCGTTTGACAGCGAAGCTGTAGACATGCCAGTGTATGTAAGGGCAGACTAAGACAACTTATTCTCACTTTGAGTATCATTATTGTTTGTTTCATAACCATGCCATTACTTTCTTAATTCATTAACTCCTCTACAGACAGTGAAAAAAGTAATTCACCTGTGGTGAGACTACTACTACTACTACTACTACTACTACTACTACTACTACTACTACTACTACTACTACTACTACTACTACTGTTACTACTACTTTTACTACTATGCTATTACTACTGCTACTACTACAACTCCTACTACTGCAACGGCACAGAGCAGACAAGGGCAGTTTCCTCTAAATATGCAGTCAAGCTTAATCATATGAGCCATGTTCACTGAGGGTAAAGCATTACTCGACAAGCCTTCCTTTGAGGCAACACACTTTCGATATTTCACATGCTACACAAAAATACCCCAAAATATAGTGGGGGAACGACTGCCACTGCAGTGCAACTGGTACACGCATGAAATACATTGCATGAAGATGATGGGTTTGATCCCCAGAGGCAGAAAGTTGCCTTTTCATCCATGTGCACTATACTTTACACCACAATTGAATTGCATTTCAATCGAAAGCTACAGATGACAGCTCTGATGCTTTTCTTAGTTTGATCTCCTGTTGGCATCGTGGGATTGTGCCGAACGAACAAAAAGAATTTCATTTACAATTAGGATACTGCCTAATGTGAATTATGTGCACAGCTTTGTGGTGCGGCAAGGCCAACTTGAAGTTTTGGCTTTCGACAAGGTACCGACTGCACCATAAACCATAACTTTTGTGTTGTGGGACAGCAACCACTGTGCCATCATTTGTCTTTCTGCAGATAAGCGAAGTATCGCTACCCGTCTGTAAAGCATTATGTGCCTTTTGTTGACACTGCATGTGGCTGATGACCACGAAGAATTATGGCTAAGCACTTCGCAGTGGGTGGGAAGCCTTCTACAACACACTCGTTACGCAATTAGCATTGTGATTACTAACTTTATTTAACTCTTACGCCGCACGCTATCAGTGTCAGACAGCTGGTTAAAATTCCATTTGATCCCGGTCATTTTTTTCTCACATTACATTTTTTATGTCACCACCGATGGCAACAGCAACGACGATGCCACCCAATTCAAGAACAAGCACGTAACAGCTACACTCTAAAATGGCCGCTTCAATCATTTTCTTTGCGAACACACTCAAGGATTTAAAGTGATCAACAGTACTCACCTCTGCAGGTGATGATGACACCGCAGAAGCAGACGCTGACGACTTGAGTAATCGGACGCCAGAAGAGCGACTAAGCTTGGGAGACCCGTACATGTCCCTTTCAGCACTCAGCTTCTTTCTCTCAAGCCGCGGCGAACGCAACATGTTGGACAAGCCCTCCCGTGTCGAGGAAGCAAACTTTTTGAGGAACTTCGGTGAGTGAAAGAAACGGCTTGATGTCTTGGTTGGGGTGGGAGAAGGCGCTGCCTGACAACAAGCCGATGCAGGCGCAGAACCCACCCTAAGGAAAGATGATGACGACAACTTCTCACCTCTGAGTACTCGTTCGACACCTTGAGATGGACTCGAGGTGCCACGAGAAACCCATGGATCGGTGCCTTCCTCCTCTGGATGAGACGGTCTGCACCGACCCTGGTGGTATTGGGATGGAATGACGTCCGGCCTTTGCGACGGGTAATCGGGTGATGAGTAGTCCCGAAAACTGTAGTCCGGTGACTGCACACACCCTTCTAGAGGAGAGCCAAGGTCACTGCTGCCCACCGATGAAAGTGGAATCATCAACTCCTGCTGGGAGCCCCTCCACGAGTTTCGGCGATTCGTGTAGAGGTCCTTAATCTCCTGGCTCGTGGCACAGCGCGGCATCAGAGAATTAGTAAGCACTGGCAGTGGTACCGGGGACGGGGCTGGGCTATCCGAGAGAGCAGCAGGATCTGGGGAGGACGACGCCGATGGCGATTTCTTAAACACCCTGTTGTACTCTCGGTCGAGCAGCGTTTCGCCCTTCGGCGTCTGCATCTGGGGAAAGTTGTCTGCGGTCCTGCTCCGCGACAACTTGGCGGAGTCTGATGGGCGCCGCTGCACTGCGCGAGACGGCACTGGGGACGGAGGTGCCAAGGTCGGTAATCTGGCCGAATTGCCAGTTTTGGCTCCGAGAATCACTTCACTTGGTGGGGGCAAGCTCGCACCCGCTGGAATGGACGGCTCCTTGACGCTACTGTTGTGCTTGAAGGAAACATTCATGTAAAGGCCTGATGGAGGCTTTGACTTGGCACTACTAAAATCTCGCTTTGCTGGCTGTACTACAACACCCAGCGCATCGCTATATTTGTCCCAGGCACCCGACAACCTCTGCTTTGCAGTTAGGCTGCACGAAGAGCCATCACTGCACTCTGAAGACTGCTCCAATGATGAAGGGCACGGTCCTGCTGGCGGGGAGTTGGATGACTCACGATTTCTGGGCAGTGAGGAAACTGAAGCACTCGTCGTAGGTGGCTCCCCGGTGGTCCGTCGAGGCGAAAGAGTGGCTGATCTGTCTGTGAACAGTGGAGGAGCCACAGTCGAGCGGAGAAATATAGTTCTGGGCATTGGCTTTGGAGATGGCTGTCTTGGCCTATCCAAAGGTGACGGCACTATGCTGATCTTGTGACTGGAAAACGATGATGACGACGATGCTGACTTGAACAATGCGCTGTCCAGCACTGCATCTTCATCGCTATCACTTGCCCAGATGCATGGACCTGACATTGAAAGTGGAAAAGAAAGAGAAGGTAAATCATCATGTATCATATCAATAAATAAAATGCAAGACGACAGTTTTCCCTGATCACTTGTGTCCTGTTGTCACTGCTGTGAATAATTATCTAATTCTGAGGTCTCTCTTTCTGAAACCAGGATACTATTATGAGACATGCCATAGTCTGAAGATCCCATTATTTTTACAAACTGGGATGCTTTGACATGCACCTACATGTATAAGCACATGGGTGTTTTTGCGTTCCAACCCCCCTGAAATGCGACCACCACAGCCGAAAATAGAGCCAGCTTCGAAGCATGACACCTCCACTCCTATACCATAGCCAATATCGTAAATCACCAGACCTCGCCACTCTTACAAAATATACTGTGTCATGCTGACTCTGTATCCATTTGCTCAATATCCGTCCTCCTAAAAATCCTCATTCTAAACAATATGCCTTACATTTCATGCTGAATCACTTTTTAGAGTAGTATTTGTCTTTATGATACACGTCTGATAAAAATGACAAAAAAGCATCCTCCCCCACAGCTTTTGCCAAGATTGCTCCGAGAGGACTAAACACTAGTCATCAATTAAAGTCAAGGCAAAATGTTGTTGCAGTCTACTTTTATTGAATATTTCAAAGCAAGCAGAAGCAAAGAAGTATTGTCTATTTACCTGCGGAATTGGGGAAAAGTTTGGCCGCCTGCTGAAGCTTGGTTAACCATCTGAAAGACAAGAGTGGGTAACCAGAAGTGTTAAATAGTGCAATCTTACAAGCTTCACTACTTTTTCTTTCTTTTTTCCCCCTCGCACTCTTATACATATTCTCTCCAGGCAACCTGAGTTAAGCATACACTTATTTGGCAACCATGTCCAAAGTGCTCAAGATGAGAAAAGAGCGCTGCTAGCAGTTCTCAAAAAGAATAAAATGATACTTGCATCACTTCAGCGATGTTAATTACATTTCAAGCTTCCAGGAACGAGAATAAAGAGCAGCTGATGCCGATCCCTGTTATTCCGCACTGCGTACACACATATCTGGGTAAGGCCCTCGATGCCAGCATGACTCGCAGCACGGGCAGCATTTATATTTGTTCTAGTTTTTTAATGTTTCGAACAAATACAACTGAATTTCACCTACAATTCCTTTTTTATGGGATTTTTCATGCCACAGTAAATCACAACTGCCAGTAAATGAAGCAACATTACCTTGCTGAAATGTGGTTTAGGGATGAAAACGATAACAGCAAGGGCTGCACTAAAACCGTAGCTACAGATTTCAAAAAAGGATTCATACCAGAGAACATACCCAGCACATTGGGTTTTAAAACTGCCAGTTCAATAAAAAAATACCTCAAAAATTGTTTAAAGCTATTTACAAGGAAATCTTTCATCAGCCAGAAATATCAAGAACAGATGAACACAGGCATTTCATGAAGCAGATAAAGTGTAGCTGTAAGAATACCCAACTTACCTTGATGTATCTGCCGTGGACTCTGTTGCAAAATAAAAAGTGTTTTTGGAGTTGGAGAGCTTGAAGGCACTACAGGAAAAAGGAAAAAAAGATATTGCTTTTCAGAAGCAGGAAGAATACAAGAAGCAAATAATTGGCATGTTACGAACCCCTGATAGAAAGCTTTAATCTAGGTCTACCTGGCAAAGCTTCCCAAGATGAGTTGTCCTGATGTAATAAATTTAATCAACATTTCACCTTAGAACCTTGCAGTAACTTGTCATCCATCATGAGACAGCATGATGGAGCAGTCACTTTCTCTTCAAAAAAGGTGCCAGCAGTTTTAGCAGCATAGGCTGTAACTGGCACTTCATTTTTGAGAAAAGATGAGGAAGCACTGTCTGACGATGGACGCTGTTGCCGTAATTGCAATGCAAACAGAACACTCACTGGGTGCATAAATCAGACTTTACAGGACGACAGCAGGAATTTCCCAAAATTTTCACGCGAGAGACGCCATTCGGGCCTGTGACACCATACATGGCTCCAACAAACGTTAACGACTAAGACCTTAGGTTAGCCCTTCCCAACTCCTGCAATAAACAAAAAAGCAACAAACAGCCACAGCACAGGATGCCCGATATGTCATTATAATGAAACTATTAATATTATCATTGTTAGCCAGGTTCTTACCAGTTTTTAGATTTACAGTCGGGCGCAAGGGACACCACAAAACCAGGCACATACAGCAGGCATTCTGCTTTCTGGTCCTGAAAGCAAATCGGAAACATTAAAGCGATCGGCACACTGCCAAGAAAGAAGGAGGAAAGTACACAGGTTGCTTCAACAAACGTTCAGCCAAGTTTTCTTGCCACACATGTTTCTTGATGGCATTGTCGTTAGCAAGTAAAGCTGAGCTATGGAGAACACTGTTATGTATACGACATTATATGTTTGCATGTTTGTCCCCACTGGAATGCCATCACAATGGCTCATCGTTAAGCGAACATTCATTGTATACTAGTTCGTTTACTTTTTTAAAGACGATAGTCTTTCTTGGGGACCTTCGACGCAAAAACTTTGGTCTGTCTGTCTGTCTGTCTGTACATTTGTCTGTTTGTCTACCGTTACTACGAACCGGGTACCTTAAACAGCACCAGCCAATACCCCGAACGGCCGACCCCATCCGCAGCGACCACCAATGTTGCTCAAGGAACAGCGTTTATACGTGTGTGATTGTCAATTAAAAAGCAATTATCGTGCATATCTAAGGCACCATAACAATACGTATATACTTTTACTAGAAAAGGCACACATAAGTAATTCTAAGGACCGTAGCGCTTATCACGCTGCGCTGACCATGCAACACTTGCACGGAAAGGCGAGTGTTTCCAACGCTTTGATAAGAAGACACGATGGTGGCCCCTACCCGTCACCTTGCGTTCTACACCTTATCACCACTGAGACCGGCGCACACGCTTTGTTTCCAAAAAAAAAAAACTGACAGATGGCACTCATGTCTCACGTGTGACGTGACTTGATGCGCTTGTTCGCCTCCGCTGCACGCTCGAGGCACTCTAGCGCAGCGCCTCCGGAATACCATTCACCGATTTTCTTGCGCAGAACATCAAAGAAATGCTTTGTGCACTCTCTCCACACGCAAGACTATCGTCTTTCCATGACATTTGCAGATTACATGCACATACAGGGCCAATTTTTTTTTATTCAGCTTTTTGTTGACATTGAAGATGCACCGACTAGCCCAACATTAAATACTGCTGGGTATGAATGTGATGCATGTTTGTATGATAATGGTTGTACTACTTGCTTTGGAGTGCTCATGCATTGTGAACTGTATGACACAAGAACAATATCTGCTCGGTCATTAAGCACCAAACAGTACAACCTGTGAAAGTGGTAAAAGATGGTGACACGGCAATAAAAGAATACAAGTGATAATGAAATTTTTCTTTTTTTTTTTTTGAAGTGTGATACAATGATGTTGGAATATCCATTTTACTAAGATGGCAACACACAGCACACATACCATCAAACCTCTGTAATTATTTAATGAGGTATCAGTCCAGAGTAGTGACCGCATCAACCAGATTTACTGAATATAATTAGTAAAGAGCAGCTTTTTAGCATTCCGGAAACCTTTTCTCAGCATTACGGAGACTTTTCACTACAATATCCTTACCATAAACTTGCCTCTGAAAGAATACTGTCTACTTGATTTTCGTTTCAATTGTTTTTCAAAGGAAGTAATCTTTTTAATAATCCTTTATAATGTCTATGCAAGCATGTTTCTTTCTTGTGAGGAGGAAAGTCATGTGCAATATATTATGTGTGCATTTCATTTTTCTGTTCTCTGTTCGTTACCACCATTTACACTGCAATACGTGCGGCCAGGACATCCTCAAGCTGATTTTTTAGCTTTTTCCCCCTGGTCTCCCACAACAATTTGTTGTAAATAAATCAATTGACGAATAATGAAAAAAACGTAGAGAAATGAAATGCGTACCTGGGGAGTGGCGTAGAGGAAGAGCTGGGGACCCCGGAGGAGGACCCAGCGGCGGCGCCAGGGAGGAAGGGCTGTCATCGCTGGTGCCGCCGTCCTCCCCGCTGCTAGGAGGGGCGCTGCTTGCTGGTGCTGCTGCCCCCCCCACCGGCGCCGGAGGAGCCACCCTTCGCACTCGGCCACCCCCAGCTCCGGGCACGGCACCCCACGATTCCCTGCAGATAACGGCAGCAGCCGCAGCAGCAACGACAGTCCCAGTTAGACGCAAGGCCTCGCTTCAATAACGCACAGTCTCGCTATAAACACAAGTCTCAGGAGTGGGGGGACGCTCAGAGCACGCTTAAAACTAGAGGCAACAACAACTCGTTTTTGGTTCTGGTAGCATAGCACAAACAATCTCAGCAGCATGTTACCCTTTCTGTGCCACTCTGACCGAAAATGGCAGAATTTTTGTCTTTGAGGCTCTCGCCAAAGTGTTTATACCACACAAAAAAACTGCTTCGTGCTTTCACTGCCCATTGCGATAAGCGTTGCCACCAACTAGAGCGCAGCGAAATACTGAGGCAAAGCCAGGTCATCCATGGCTGAGTTGAACGCCATGTGAGAAATAAAGTTAAAATAATGAAGGAAACCCTTTCCACCTAAAAATACAATGGGTTTCAAGCCGATCACCGAAGTTAAAAAGAAGAAGGAAAACACCCAAAAGCAATTCAGAGCAGAAACCAATTGAGAAAACAAAAACATCTAAGGCAGTGCAAGCAACGGGTAAGTACCGCCGATGAGCTGAGCTATTCCTAGGCCATTCTCACTAGAAATGCGCGTGCAGAGCACAGCTTGTCTATGGCATGGAAGGGGTTAAAGAGGGCAAATTCTTATAGCTGAATTACAAAACCCACACAGAAACACGAGGAACAGGAAACTAAGAATATAATGCTTCAATGACTTGAAGCCTGCTCAAATTCAAAGTTGTTTAAAAAAATTGTAGCATAGGATACTGTCAAAATGATGCCCTGCTCCTTATCGTGCTCTTTCGTGTTTGTGTGCCAATTTATTTTTGTGTGTGTGTAACGACGACCTGCAGAGCTTACCTTGAGATGTGCTCTGCTGATAGCATGTGCGATAACTTAAATTGCATTGAGCAAGAACATACAGAAATGATGGAAAGATACAAGAATAATAAAGCATTGAAGCCCTTACTATGCATATTAAGGGCATATTGAAGCTCTTACTATGCATATTAGAGAAGACTCTCTGATATGCATAAGCACATTAGAGTCTTCTCTAACGAAACGTTTTTTTTTTTTTCCCTCGGTTTTTTTTTTTACCACATGCAAATGCCTTTCAAGAAATTAACAAATGCGGCTTCAAAAGCCCTTGCACCATGCTTGCTAACCTCCTAGCCTCGAAGCAAAGTAAAGACAATGAGGCATCATACTACATTAAGCACCAGTGTGGGCAATGTATGTCATTGGCTACTGACTTGAATGAAATCTTATCATATGGACACGGGGACACAGCCAGTTTCCCTACCCTAAGGCCGCATGTGCGTACTATGATAAAAATGCCTGCTCAGATGTTATTCTACAAAAAGAATAAACAAACAGGAACGAATAGAAGAAATAAACACAATGCCACTTTTCCCATCGCAATTATGTTGCTGATGATAAATTTCATAAAGTCATGCCAGACAGAGAAGCACCAAGTTTAGCATGCACTCATTGTAAATAACTCAAGTTTTGATTACAGAATTAAGTGCAGACCTGGCCTCTCATTGTTGACAAAGTTCACTTAAAATAAGTACAACTCAGAATAAGGATAACAAAAACGCACTTCTGCCTATTTTGAAAGGCTCTGATACGACTAAACACTACGTGTTAAATTAGCTGAAAATAGAATGTATGGCAGTGACTTCATGACTCTTCAGTAGGCTTGTGCAAATAGTAAATTTTAGGTTCTAACCAAATTCAAAGAGAATGGCAATTTCGACGAATCATTTTGAATCGTCGAATGTCACATACTATGAAGAAATGAACACATCTGTAATGACTCTACCAACCAGCAAAATATATATATTTAAATTTTAAACAAAGTACTAAGAAAATTATAAACTGATGTGAAGGTAACAACATTGAAGAGGGGCTGCACGGCAGTGTGGATTTTGCCTTGGTATGTGTAATCATGGTATAGCATCCCTCCACTGCAGTGAAACCACCTTTACAGGGGGTTACATAGGAACTAGTATTTATACATTTATTCGTTCATTTCAAATACTTCAAAATTTTCATCAAATTGACTCTAAATTGAAGTAATTCAAGTACCACAATATTCGTTGAAATATTTGAAGGGCCCAAATGTTCGCACAAGCCTACTCTTTAGATGTTGAACTTACAAAAAATACACCATTGTAATTTAACAAGACATTGAAATATGAACATCTCAGCGACATCTACTGCTCTGAGATCTTCCCACTAAACACAAAAGTGGGCTAAACTGAGCTAGTTAGAAATTAGCATTGAAATGAGCACTGCTTAAGATGTGACTGGGAGAGCAAGGCAGACAATGAGCTCATTAGCAATCAGACTGTGAGATTAGCTACTTGGTAAAAAAAATGTGCGAGCCTGCCATGATGATGCATGTGATGCGACAATTTCAATGGCAGTACTCTCTGCTTTGCTAGTAGGTATTATGCCAACGTTAAATTCAAAACCACCTGTTCTGAAGTAAATGTCCAGAGGTTACATAAGTATGTGTACAAGAACTGAGACGATATGGCTGATCCTAATCATTGTGGAGACTAGAAGAAAAGTACTGAGCGAGTCGTTTCTGTCGGTGAAGTGCATACAACTGGTAAATGTGCCCTTTTATGTGCCTTTAATGTGCCTCTTTTACATAATCAGTTATTTTCATGAATCTTCAATCATAGCATAGACTGCATAATTTCATTTATTGGTATATTATATACACAACTTTGGTGCATAATGGCATAAGTGGTTTACTTCCAATATTCTAACAGCATGAAGAGAAATATCAGAGCCATATGAGAAGAAACGACGGAATGCACGAACAAGTAGTAAACACACACATTCATTCTTTTCTTCCACGTTGTACTTTTCTGCAGGCTTTTAATTTTTTTGCAGACATTGTTTGCAACTAAATGCAACAAAGTTTCAGCTAATTTATTTGTCGTCTTAACTTTTGTATACATTCCTTTTTTTACACAACCAAAGACAACTTCGAATTCAGAGCTATGCTTTTGCGAAATGCCCATTGCGTGTTTGCTAGAAAAATGAAGACCCACTGCTCTTGTTAATCATCCAAGTACAAAACGCAACATCGAATGACACACCCTGACCAACTCTCACATGTACTTGTGCATGTTCACACACACCACCACAACATTCACGTGTTTATGAAACATACACTGTCTTTTGCCTCATCAAGGACCAACAGCCTGCACGTCATCATAGAGCTAACTTAAAGAAACAAGACGCACATACATACACACTACCATCACATAAGCGAACACAGGGAAACAAATAACAATTAAACGAAGGGTAGTCCCAGAAGGAAGAAAGACGACACTACACTTTATTCACAGAAACATTACACTATTCCTATCATGTGCCTGTAAACATGTCTTTAGGCAAAACTGCTTTGTAAAATAATTTGTTGTTCAAAAATACTCTGGCAAAAATTGGACTCATGCCGTAGCAGCGGCCAAAATTATTTAAAAAGGGGAAGACAAAAAGGTTGAAAAAGTCAGCGCGTACCAACCATCGACACACTCACCTAGTGTGCTCTCTGAACATTGTGTCTTTGTGTTCATGGCTGGAGGCTGTAATGGCAAGTGTAAAAAAAATGCCAAAAGGAAGGAAAAAATGTATGTGAAACAAAACACAAACACGGCGGCCCCAACAGCCAAGAAAGGAGAGCAAAGAAGCATTCAAAGAAAACGGCAAGCAAAACAAAACAAACACAACAAAACACTGAACACAAGTGAGACGAGACGTGCGAAAAGTGCTAGCACACTTGAGAACACACTGCAAAAGAACAAAGGCAAAAGGCCTCACACAAAGCCAGCTGCTTCATGCACCTATGAGGATCGACCACTGGGGTTCAGTTGGTAACAATCTATCTTTAGTAGTACCATTTGGAAGAGATGAGCAAAACAACACAGGACACATAATGTGCCATCATCCATCCATCCATTTAACATAGAACATTCATTTGTCCAAGAGGAGCACCCTAGGATTGCTATCAATGCCTGTGCACTTTTGAGAGTCCCTGTCATAGGTTTTTCTGTTGAATATGGCATGTACCTAGCCTTTCCTAACACACACAAGCACACGTACACACACAATGAGACTGGCAACTTGACCACAAGAAAGCTGAACACAATGGACACATGTGAACAAACATAACAATGATGTGAGTCGCTAGAATAACTGCAAGCTGTCTTACATAACTTCTTGTCTTATTGCGATGGCAATTATATGAACAGTCTCAACGTTTTTTTGCTGGCACCGTCAGCGTCGTGTCGTGTACAAAATCCAAATTGATAAGATACCCCAATGCATCCTACCTTCCACCTGTTTGTACTAGCGCGCCAACATGGCTGAAGCAGCGATCAAACAAGCCAGCCCATCTTCGTCATTCTGAGGTACATGCGTTAAGATCCCCCGCCCCGCCTGCCAGACCAGCCAACCAATGCTCAATCAGAGAGAAAACACCGCCCCCGTCTTTAACGAGCGTGAAAAAACGCAAGGAGGAAGGGTACCTCGAGCAGCAACTGCGACCTTTTGTAGAGTAACGCGAGATTACATCCAAAAGAGTTAGCTACCAGCCTCACTTCCTATAAAATTACAATTTGTCGCCATAGCATAGATTGGTTCACCCTTGCCGTGAAACTGACTTTTCTTCATGTACATTTGTATGCTGATACTGCTATAAATGCCAAATAAACCAATTTGATTTAATATAAGCCAAGGACATTATTGTCACAAACCATCCTCCCCTTTCATGATACAGGGTAACAGAGGCTTCATGGATGTCAAACAAACATGCCTACTGTGCCTATGTTTCATGCCAATGCAATATCTACAAAGCTGAAACAAAAAAGCAAGAAAACACACTAACAACACGCTCTGTTCTCAATCCTAAAATTCATTTCATGGGTTTTGTCAAAGTGAAGCCAAGGCCATTTGGAGCATGAATCTTGCTGAATCGTGGGAGCACTCACATCTTAAGAGAACTTTTGGCACATAGATTTTAAGTGTGTACGTAAAATTCACCTCCAACATTGAAGTTCCGAGTAGCAGCGATGTAACAGTGCATTCACTAAACATACATGAATCAGCTGCAAACACTGAAGCCGTGGCTTCATTTCTTTACAAAAGCTGCACATATACGTGCGTAGATGCATTTGTGTGTGCCTGCGTACAGTTATATAAAGTTCTCTACGAGTGCGAGTTGCATTTACTGCAGTCAGCGTGAACTCAATGCACAAAACTAGTAAAGTTCGTATGCCACAACTGCAACGATGCTTACATTACATTTCTTTCCATCTGTGTGCAAATCGCCACGTCCAAGAACTGTACAAAAGTAATCACAAACCGAAAAAAATCAACTTTCTTTCGTTCCGTCTCGGTTCGTGCTATGAGAGATAAAACAATGTAGCTTATCTGAGCCACAGCCTTCGGCTATCTGACAAATCAACTTCAGACAAATACTGCTACATTGAGGTTTTTCGCTTTGTTGGCCGGTTATCAGGGTGAAAATCTGCATGGGTTCTGATCACTTAAATACAAGATAGCCATAAAAGATGCAAGACAAAAAAAAAACTATCAAGAAACTCTGGTATCGTTTCTTATCTTTCTTTATCTTTAAACTTTATCTTTTCTATTTCTTTATCTTTAAACACTAACAAGCTCTTTACACTGCTAGTTTATTTATCTTTTCTTTCATGTTTGCTTAACTCCACCGGGAGCTGTATAAATGCGTTCACAGAACACAAAAAGCTTACACGCACAACAAGAAAAAGTATCAGGGATAAACTTCAGTTATCAAAATACCCATGAATTGCTAACGAGTTTATGAAGCCATGCAAAGCTATCTGCCTTACGAATTGCTGTTATGACTGGCATATAATGCAAGGCGCAGTTCAAATATAAGAATCAGGAGGATATTCTGTGCACGTTCATTCGTTCCAACTTTTACCCTCCCCTAGTGTTCACATAAATTAAAGTACCAGATTGGAAACTGTTACTGACTTACATAGTACAAAAAACACTCAATAGCAGAGGCAGTTGAACGTAAAGAGCTGAAGAAATGGCAGCAAGCAATATGCACAAACAAAACCATGCTTGCAAGGCACAGTGTACCCAATAGCTCAGTACTGAGCCAACAAATAAATAAAACATGAATAGAGACAGGATTCTGAGCACCACCAATTCGTCCTACACAACTCGTGCAAAGCTATGGAGCACGAACATTAGCTCAATTTTTTCAGGAGTCTCCTTCTCAAATTATTTACAAATCTATGTGACCACTATTTTTTTATGCAAATAGAATGATAGGCATGGTTCTGACGTATGCTACTACTAGATATGACGAAACGCTCTTGCGCATGAGTTTTGCGCACTACATTACTGCTGTTCGATGGGAATGCTCAGCTAACAATGGGTGAGCAAAACATATTAGATAAAGTTTAAGCATAATTTTGAAGAGGGTGCAGCTCAATGACGAAAATGAAAAATTATTTCTAATGAAAGATCAACTGTGCGACATAAAACCAGTTTTTTTATCATATATCACATCCTTGTCTCAACCTAGATATAGTGTGAGGTGCTGTTTTCTTAAACTCAGATTGAGATCAATTATTCATCATACAAAAGCTGCATAAAGTATGATGGAGAGGCCACGGATATCTGCAGATCTCTAGTATCTTTGCACATCTTAACATACTTAATGCCTTTGCTGAAACATGCCTAATGCAAAGGCACAACTGGCACAAATGACATAGTTCTGAGACACAGGTGGAAGGTTGATAAGATCTGCATTAAATACAGCAAAAGTAAGCATCTGCTGTACAATGCAACACTTTTTGAATGACGAAAATCCAGTCTCTACACATGCATGTCACCCATAATCAAACTAAGCCAAGCGAAACCAAACAACGAAACAAACTCAAAAACGCCACAGAGTGCCCACACCAGGGCACTTAAGAGTAAATATTATCGTCCAATGCGCAATCAAGAAGTATGTAAGTGTTGCCTACAAAGGCCACTCAAGGAGAGGCATGCTACAGCCACTTACGCATGCTAGCCACAGGCCACCGGCACTGCGTCGAAGCAAGGAATATTGCACCAAACAAATCACTCAGCTGAACTCTTGTCTTGTGTTAGTGTTGTCGATGATGAATTTTCATGAAGGGAGGGAAGCGCACTTATTGGCCCAACGGAACGCCAAATGAATGCAATGAAGCTAGTCATTATAATGGAAAATATAATGCAAGAGATGCTCTAACAAAAGAGCCCCAAGTTTAAAATTATGTTGGCACCCAAAGTCATCTTTATATTACACAGTGAAACGATTTTGGTGACGTCAGAAAAAAAAAAATTTGCTTCGCAAGATACTCCGAAATTTTCCTGACAGATGTATTCTCTCACCCAGCGATCCAATAAAAGAAATTCCGCCATATCCACGAAGTGAATGATGATGAGTGGGCGAAGCTCCGGAGGTAAACCTGGTAAACCATGAATCCTCTGTACAAGTTGCCCACTCGATTTTATTACATCGCTCCCCCTAGCGTACGTCGCCGCACTAAATCGAACGATTGCCTTCAACCAATGACACGTGCCATATGTGACATCATTCCTATTTTATAAGATCTCGCGTCTTTCATCAACTACAAGTACCGCTTTCTAGTTTATAACATCTTGCATCTTTTCATCATCAGCTACAAGTACCACCATCTAGTAAACACTACAAGAACTAAACGAGAGGTGGCTACATACAGGAGACGGTACCGCCATCTAGTGAACACTGCAAGAACTAAACTAGAGGTGGCTAGATACATGGGGACGGTACCGTCATCTAGTGAACACTGCAAGAACTAAACTAGAGGTGGCTACATACAGGCTACAGGGGACGCACAGCCCACGCCCTAAGGAGCTTCGCCCCTAAAATGCCATTCTGGTGCTATGGTTCTCCATTCACAACACCAACTGACTTATCTTGACAATGTGGGTTGGAAAATGCAGCTAACAAGTGAAAGGCAAGTATTAACGATGGCAATTCGCATTACATTTAGTTATCTCTTGCTAACATCAGTACATTCGATCTCTTAATTAGTATGAATTTCAAAGGATACACAAAGTGCGATTGAAAGAAAGTACTAGAAATGCACAACTTGAATTAATCAGTTTATGCATAGGATAGCAAACATTTGCTCCCGTAAGCACATTCAAGATTTATTTTACATTATTTACCATATTTCATGCTTATTCAAAGCAACGTTCAGGCAAGACAGCCGTATCCATAAAAATTATCTTTCTATACTCCTCCTTATAGAGGATAAAAATAAAGTTCAACACTATTTCTTCAGTTTGAGCCCTATGTGTTTGCTTCACCATTCCTCACTGACCAATCAATGACAGTCCTATGCATTCAAAAACGATAACATGCCCTTATAAGTAAAAAAGACATGGAGTGACAAGTGATCATTCGTAGTAATGCTGAGAGCTCCTACCAAAGTATCAAAGGCCACTCTGTTTTTTTTAGTAACAAGCTGCAAAAAGGCTTTCAAATCAATTCTGTTTATCGAATACTTAGCTTATATACTGTATTTACTCGCATAATAGGAGCACTACATTTTCAAGAAATCGGGCTCTAAATTCGGGGTGCGCCTATTACGCGGGGTAACATTTCCTAAATATTTATTTGCGACCAGTACAGAATACGGATAATGTACACGCAGCCGAACTCGCGAATATCCGCACTACAGCTGAAACAACCTGCTTCATTGGCTACACTAATGCAAAACGTCTTGAGCATGCAGTATCGCTTGTCCGAGAATTGGGGCATGCAGTGCGGTGCTCATTCAAACTTTCAAAAACTACCATCGATACACCCGCGTTGCCAATGGAAAAAAAAACTACGAAAAGAAGACACAATCGTGGGAATTCACCGATTACATTTCAGGTCACCTAGATTATGCACATAGTCATGATCGAAATTTTGGGCGCTGAACTGTACAGACCGTTTGATTTCACGAGCTCTCAGCTCATATACAAGCCATTGAATTTGAATCATGAACTACCATTTGAGTGTCAGAAGTGCCACCTAAGCCCCCTTTCCTTCAAGTGTAGTATAGCCACCGAAAAGAATTGCATGGATTCGCTACAAAACCGTAACTTTGATAGCCTGCGACCACCACAAGCACCAACAGGGATTACCTAGGCAAAGGCTACGATTCGGCGTGTTGTAGCAGGAAGTTCATACAAGACAACATGAAGATTGGGCGTCGAAAAAAATCGCACTCATGCACTGATCCAAGAGAAGCACGTAATAAAACATTTTGGGCTCGTGGCCAGCAAATCAATGGCAACAAAAGTCCGCCGAGCTCGTGCAAGTCCGCACAGTGGCAGCGAAGGCAAAAGCTCGCGTCATAAAGCCGAAAATCTTTCAAATTTGCGAATGAGGTAACGAACGCGATAACGACGACACTTTCCCAACATGAAACTCAATGCGCACTTGACGAGGACGCGATCGTGCGTTTCATGCGGAGTGCGCGCACACAGCCAAAGACACGCCGGCGTTGGTGCAAAGGTTACTACAACAGCCAGGAAACTTCCCTTCTTCCTCACTCGGCGAGCCCACGGAACTGGCGCAACTATGCTATAGTCTTTTTTTTTTTTTTTTCCTCGCTTCAGTCAACGTAAAATGGTGTCGAATTGCAACTTTGAAAATATGGTACAGAACTACTGATCAAGGCAAAATCCGGGTTCGCCTATTATGTGCTGAAATAAAAAAATGTGATTTCTCGGGACCTAACTGTGGGTGCACCTATTATGTGAGTAAATACCGTATATACGCATACACGTAAAAAAACTAAATCTAAGCTCCTCAACTCAAAGGGTGATATACCTTGGGTATGGTGGGTGACACAAACAGCCCCCAGTTTTAAAACATTTAACCTACTTCATTAACACATCAAACCTACCTCGTGAAAATTTTTTATCTACTCCATTAACACAACTAATCTATTGGGAACATATGTAATCTACTTTGCTATTATTATAATCTGTTCAGCAATCATTTGTTTTATTTGGTTGCTTTCTACTTTACAACATGCAGTTCTGAAAGAAAATTTCTGTGCGTGAAAAAGAGCAAACAGAGTTCATTTTAAATGGCAGTTATTTCTCCCTGAATTCATGCAGGCAATCCCGCCTGGAAAAAGTGCGGCGATACCTCGACATGCAGAAAAGATAAAGGACAAAAGATGAAATGAACCCCGGAATATTACTCACTTGGGTAAGAGGCTTCTTGGGAGATTCTTTGGCACCAAAACCAATCTTTGCACCAGGCGCATCACCGCTACTGCAACGAGGAGCGCAATTCAAGGGTAGTTTATCAATCAAACAAATGTACTGCGAATAGCCCCACTTATAAGAATAAGTTTCCTAATTACAATAATTTAACTATTTCAAAAGCAGCCCTCAAGTAATCAAGTAAATACAGTCTTTACATAATTGATGAAATGCCACACACCACACCCACATCACAGTAACCAGAGCGGTAGATACTATCCACAGTGTGGTTAATGCACACTACTTACACATATACTGAGCATTAACAAACATAATGAGTCAACCAATAAGCAGGCAAGGTAGAGAGTACAAGTATTATATACAAACAAGCTGCTAATGTAGTGCATGCTAAAAGTGCCATTTACCAAGCTGAATCCAAGCAGCAAGGCAAGCAGACAATGTTCAGAGTACTGTGTTACAGCAGCAGAGAGCTAGAACAGCTGCTAATTGGATGTATAAGCATCCAGATGTGCAACCAGATGTAGGATGAACTAAGGCATGAACACCTAGACAGTCTTAGAAATACACAGACAAAGACAAAGTGACAAAAAAAAGAAATAAAGAGAACAAGCCACAACACTGATCAGTGCTGTCTTTTGTTCTTTTTTCACTTGGTCCACATCTGTGCTTGCCGCAGCATTTCTAAGATGCAATATCATCCAACCCAATGAACCATCTTTGTGAACACGGACAGTTGTAATGAAAGCCAAGAACATGTGCGGGATGGCTGCACCAAAAGATGACGGAAGCCAGGGAAATGCTGTCGCGAAACGCATGCACTCGTCAAGTGCAACAGCACTGATCTAAACCATTCTCCAAATACCCGCATCTCCACCTGCGTTTCCGACAACTGTGGCGATGTTCAGAGGACAGCGCCATCCGGTAGCGCTGAAGGGAACGAGTGGCTGACCATGTGTGGCCACATACAGCCGAGAGAATCCAGTCGGAAACGGTGCAAAGCAGGCTCAATAAGCCAGCAAGAGTTGACTCAATAACCAGAACAGACATCGTGGAAGACTCTCAGCAAATGTCAGAAAGTTGCTAATCGCAGCAAAACGCCTACCTAGGGTTAGCCTGGGCACTTGTCAGCGTCTCCTGAGCCTTCGCCTTGCTGGACCTACTGTGCAGGTGATTGTGCTTCAGATCCTGCAAGTATAACAGATGACATGACATGTCAGGCACTGTCACAATGCAGGCACGAATACTGATGACACTTGTGTGGCATCGCAAAGTGAGCATCCTGACTGAACTGAGCCGTTGCAGCACGAGTAACTCCTCCACATTAAACTAACATCATCATCATCATCATCATCATCATTATCATCATCATCATCAGCCGGACTATGTCCACTGCAGGACAAAGGCCTCTCCCATGTTCCGCCAGTCAACTTGGTCTTTTGCTTGCTGCTGCCATTTTATACCCACAAACCTCTTAATCTCATCTGCCCATCTAACTTTCTGTTTCCCCCTAACCCGCTTGCCTTCTCTGGGAGTCCAGTTAGTTACCCTTAATGACCAGCGGTTATCCTGTCTACGTGCTAGATGCCAGGCCTAATATTAGAGACTTAATAAATCCTTCATAAAAGCAAGCTGCCGTGTGCTTTCATTCTCTCGCTTGCTCTTAAAAGTGTGCTTAAAATAACACCAGAACATGTTAAAGAGCGCTGAATAAACAGCTCGGAGGCACCTGCACAACTTGTTTACACGTTCGCAGTGACAATGTACTAAACTAGTTAATCGTCATCAAATCATACATATTGGTTTTTCAATTTACAAGTACTGTCCTGTAGCATTCTGACTATTCTTATACTTCAATATTGCCAAATTGTTTTTACTATATGCTTACGCTGTTTGTACAAACTTTTTGTGAGCATTAACCTTATTCTGACAATTATTGTGTTCTTTATAAACCGAATAATTGGATAACTCAGGAAATTTCTCTTTTTGTCACTGTTCCAGTGGGACCCGACAGTACAGACAAATTATACTATTCTGAATTTTCGTACAGTTCTTCAGCACAGCGCTACTTAAAAGATCTGTCTGGCCCTAGTCTCGGAACATGCTGTGCAACAGATATCCCTCTGCCAACTACAGTTTTAACCCATTGCGGTTCGTTGTCGGGCCCCTCCCAACAACACAACATGGTCGCAGTGGCCCAATGTCATGCACTGAGGGACAAGCTCCCTCACGGCTAATTCATGCATGCGTTTTCTCTCTGCATTACGGTACATCTTTATGAGAGTAAGTAAATTTTTTTTTTACTTGAGCTTTACTTTTTTTAGTTTCAGACTAGAACAAACCGGTGGGTAAAGAATTTAGACCACAAAGGGTTAAATTGCATGGACAGAAATAGTTTGCCTTATATGAGATCTCATCCTTCATCACCAACATCTGGTTCCTTTCACCCTTAACGTTAATTTAAATTCAAGGGTACACCGACCTCTATTTTGGGAACTTTGAGTGTGACCATGGGTGACCGCCGGCCCGTTCCCGGCCCAAACAGCCTTCTCTCCCGTGGCGATTGGCTTCCAACTTCTGACCTCGCATCAGCCACAGCCCGACTTCCACAGGCTGGTGCAGGGGGCCCACTGGACTGCTTTGTGGACTCTGCAGGACAAAAAAAAAAGGTATGTGATGATCAGAGGTCCACATTATTTGTGAGGCATGTTTGATGCCCAGAAAAAGACAAGGAGTTAATGGTATACCAAGTTTATCCTGTATATGATCTCTACTACTAACTAGGTGCCTATAGACTCGGTCACCTTGAAACCGTTCACTTAGATACCAGAAAACCTTAAGCCAGTGCCCTAGCTGGAAGCACCATTTGAAGCTTACAATATTGTACATACAGGATGTATTTACAGAGTAAAATAGCAGAAAGAGTAAACAGGGCTGACCAACACATTCATGCACCGGTAAGCTTCTCCCTTGATTTCATCTTCCCATGGCAATATCTTTCGACTTGATTTCATGAAGAACCCACAGTGGTGCCGATTGTTATTTTCTCAGAAATTTCAATGTAGAAGAGAAGTAAGGAAATGCGACAGAATCTGACACACTTGGAAAGAAATATCTCCAACGATTGTTGCTATTCATTCATCTAACAGTTAAAGCAGCATTTGATTCCCACATAAAACTAGTGGCAAATTCCATTTAAATAGTGATCAGGGAGATCAAGTGGCACTGCAAATAAGGTGGTATAGAAAGTGCAACCAACTGATTTGTACGAGTGTGCGAATTCAGCCTGCATGCCTACCAAATCAGCTCTCTACACACTAAGGTTGAGCGCTGGGCCAGTTGGTGCAGCATTATTCGACATTTCACAGCACATGGAAAGAAAAAGACATCAAGGTGCTCTGCATTACGATATTCCCGTTCGAAATAGCAACACTTTCAGGTTGTCTTTAAATTCTTGACCCTTTTAGTCAACTGATAACAGACCTAAGTCGTGAAAAAAAAATGTCTGAAATTCAGTCCTCTGCACTTGCTGTATAACACGGAAGGTTTAATATCCAGCGAGAACACACAAACAAACTCAGCACCTAGCACAGTCAACTGAACATTGCCCAAAAAGGCCACATAGCAGAAGACTCACCCCCAGTTGTCGAGCCTCTGGCTTCTCTGAGGCGCGAAGAAAGTGTGCCCGCCATTCCAAAGGACCTCCCTACGAGTGGGACAACAGCAGAGTCAGACGCCGTCCTGCCTTTGGATACCATGGGAGCTTCTTTGGCCGCATCTGACGCCAGCTCTTGCTTTTTCTCCTGATGTTGTTCAACCCCAGTTGCTTCGGCCTCCTTCCCGTCTTCTGCGCCAGAGCCATCTGCCACGGACAGCTTCCCACCAGCACCGTGACAGCCGGGATCGTGAGAAACTGAACGAAACACTGCGTCTTTCTTCTTCGAGCTACCACCAAACAGACCAGGGATTCCACCGGCAACCAAGTCCTGTAGACTGACGGGTGCTTTTGTGACCGTAGGGGATGCACCACTGACTGTGGCTCGCCGATGAATGGCAGCCCGCGACCTCGGAGGAAACACTTGGGCTCGAATGGATGACGGTGCTGCGACCGATGCAGTTGTCGTCGACGTGGCACTCTGAACAGCTGCGTCTGGCAAAAACGCCGAGTCGTCGTCTTCCACCTCTCGAAGCACAGCCCTGCGTATGAAGGAGCACAGGCGCATTTCAGCTTAGTACAACCACACCCGATTACCCAGTGCAGAACCGGCTGGAGAAAAGTAACACACAAACCTGTTACCAAAACTAAGCCAACATGTGAACTTAGTTAATACAAAAATCCTCTAAAGGGCACTACAGGTCAGGCATGCAACTAAATTGACAAGTCATTTTTTTTAAGCCTAATATTGCTACCCCTTCAAACTCATTGTTGAAAATAAGTTTGTAGTGATAGAAAACACCGACATTAATTGAAAATACAAACAGACTTTGTAAGTCTGTGCACCTCAATCACTAAAGCTTAAATTGGTATAAGTGAACTGAAGAGAGATGTCTTAGCTGTTAGCTGATAAGAGAATATTGTAAAAAAGTCTCGAAAATTGTCAAAAGCACTTCATGTGTGTCTCAACAGAGAAAGCAAAGGTTTGCTTGCCTTGGGCTCGAAGGCTCTTGCTGAGTCTTTACAGGAAAGACTTCTTCAATGCTTACTGGCTGGACACCATTCTCAGGCCACATCACCTTTCCATAGGTAACCTTTTTCAGTGGTATTCTGTATGGCCTCAACACTATTACCTGCAAATGGGAAGGCATGAAACAAGTGAACAATACTTTTGGGGGGCCACTGTGAAACATGTACTATTAGACCCCAAGATGGAAGATGATATCTGAAAATGGCTTTCATGTGAACATGTAATGCAGAACATTTATAGTAATTTGGTGTTTGCAGAATAAAAATATTCAACTCAAAACTCATCCTTTTTCTAGACCCATATTTGATGCACTAATGAAGAATATAACAACACTAAGTAAAGAAGTTAATTGATGCTTTGCAATGCTTACCTGCCCCAAAATATTTGTGTGTCGTGGCCTTTTCTTCAGGGTAAGCAAAACTTCGGTGGGGTGCTCCTGAAGCATGTAGACGAGGTGCTTCAGCTGCCACCCCACCTGGAATGCAAGACATAAAATGTGATGCAGACACAGCACGTGGCACACAGTCACTAATACAAAAGGGAATGGAGCATTGTGTTAAACCCTGACACGAGATTGAAACAGGAGAGCAGCATAAACTACAGACGCAACATGCTTTCTCCAGTGGGTGACAGGTATAACTGAGGAACGTGCTTACCACCGTCTGGTAGTTGATCTGGACAATCTCGTCGCCAACATCCACTTTGCCGCATCGATGGCTTGGGCTCTGAAACTTGACTCCACCGACAACATGGATGCCCGAGTAAGATGAATTAATCTGCATGCCCTGTGAATGCGAGAGAGAGAACATTAATGTGGTCCATGCTGCCTTCTCAATTCTTTATGTGATATAAAGAGCGCCAGCTCACACAAGTACACATGCTGACCTCTGTATAATATTGAATTCATAAACAAGCTGGCTCTGAAGTAATAAGCACAGTGCCCTAAACAAACTTGTATTGGTGTTACAGAAATTACTGCGCCAAAGTTTGCCGCAAACTGAGTACATCTATTAGGTGCCCGTCGCATACCTCAATGGTACCCCAATCGTCTGTGGCGACCCTAATGCGTGCGAGAAACCTGCCAAATTGTTTCTCAGTGGTTCCATGAAACAAGAATGAAAGCCTAAGCTCCTGGCAGCAAATCAGGAATACAGCAGTTTGAATGAATAGATTCATATGTCTTGCATCATCTTGTACAAAAGCATTGGGCACAGTATTTTAAACAAATCTTGGGCACATCATCACAGCTACGTAGCAGGATGAACATGTCAGTCAGATAACCACAAGGTCCCAGTGAAATATTGGGTGAGGGTAAAAAGCGCTCGTGCTCAATGGCCCAGGCAATCAAAGCTGACCCCAAGTTCCGCACTATACATGCTTCACGATCAGAGTGCAGTCTTAAGACATAAAACATCAAGCGTAGTCATCCTGGTGAAGTTTTTGGTCACACTAAGCAGCAAATCATCGTCATAACTAAGTTGCTTTTAAAGCTATCCTACCTTTGTTATATATTCATTATTTATTATAAAAAAATTCTCAATTCATGAGGAGAAGGTGCAACAACAAATGCATACAGTAATATTCTGTGCCCATTGGATAAATTCCATGAAGAGAAGTGTATACAGTTTACAAATGACACTGCAGCAAGGAACGAAATTCTGCAGGTTAGCTTAACATATCCAGAAATGGCAAACATACCCATTCTTCATCTGTCTTCTTCTTTACAGTGGCTACGTCAAGAGAAGCAGGCTGGATGATGAGAGAATCGTGGCACTCTTGAATGATGATATCACAGATGTCAGCAAGGTTGTAGCACTGCAGCAAGATGCAAGGCAGATAGATAACCAGTGAGCACAAGCAATGTAGACTCCTGCCAACATCAGGCAAGCTCAAAATGTCATGGCAACGAACATGGTTTCAATATACCCCAAGAGAAGCAGATAGTCATCTCGCGATGCCACTGCGTACCTTAATTTCTCCAATCACAGTAGGACATCAGTTGAGATTAAACTTCATGACATTGCTTATAGGTGCTGTTTACACTAAGTAATGTAACATTGAGAGAATCAGGCATAATGGCTATGGTATTGCCATACCCATATACAATAAATGCAATACAGCATGGCCAAGACCTGTGCAGTGTACGTAAAAATGCCTATGTAATATCCCAAACTGTTACCAAACAAGAGAATAAAGACAAGTAAATGATTACATTATCAAGAGTATTTTGCATAAAAAAAGCCAAAAATCCTTTAGCAATACGATGCACACAGAATGCCAGTGAACAAAGACATTAAAGAAAAGGAACTGGCACCAAGATCTCAACAACACGATTTCGAAACAAGATTTCTTTTTCCCAGTACATATGCCAAGCATGATAAATAAATGATCAAAAGTCCACAGAATTCACTACTGAGAAGAGGTGAGACTCGCTCTATCTGCTGTCTTTTACCACAAGCTCATTTACCCTTACAGCCAAGAAAACATTTTTTTCTTCTTGTATTAACCAGAGACGAGAAAACAAAATTATATCAGGCTGCAGGGCTACTAAACACCACGAACATAAATAAATGACGAAAGACTAAATACAAGCTAGGCATCACAATGAAGACAGCACTCACACTGCTCTGTATAACGGCATAGGGCTTGGCTGCGAAATGGTCTCGCTGAGCCGTGGACGCCAGCTCGATGCCCAGCTTGAGCACTGTCTGTCGAATGTTGGTGTAACGCTCCTGGCCTTCGAAGGGTGCCCTGCAAGCAGCCAGAAGCCAGAGCCTGTGCAGACTAGCCCACTTGATGAAAGCTCAAGCACTACGGTCATTACAACCTAAGTAAAGAAAAATATAGGCTCCACCCACAGAACCAGCGGTACGTCTGCCCTTCACCTGTGAAAGACAGGTCGTGCTGGACGGTTTCCACTTGAGCTGTATGTACGTCTTCTCAGCTAATGAGAACACTATGCATAATAAAAGTTAAAGGTTTGTCGTTGCTACCAAAACGTCAAGTTTGGCTGAGCCGCAATGTCATAATCCCTGACGGAATCTACCAGGATGCTCAAGTTTCCTAGCTAAAGGTAACGACACAAATGTGTGTCTGTATGGGCAAAATCAACTCTCTGAAACACTTGAAATTTTCTTCACATCATCAAAATAAGGAGGTGCTATTGGTCGGAATACATATGCAATTTCCTGTGGGAGGGACCGCGATGCTTTGGGTGGAGCCGACACTTTTCCTTAGGTTATAACCGAGTATAGAACATGCATCACAGAACAGCCCATTGCCTAATGTACACTTTGGTCTCTTGTTAAAGAGAACACTTGAGCACGCGAATTCAGCAAACACCTTGTTGAAGCGTGACTACGAGCGTCTAGGTTCACAGTAAAAGACTCGCAGCGTTTGGCACTGGTTTCTCAATAAATGGCTCTATACTGCCCTGAAACTGCTTCTTCTCACAGCCTGTAGCGTGCCATACATGCTCAGGTTTTCTTTAACCCTGGACTGCACTCTACAGTGCTTTGTAAGTGTCTCAGCACGAACATACACAAAGGAAATTAGGACCTAGTTAGTATGCAAGACATGATTAAAGGGCATCTTTAGGTTTTCATTAAACAACCTTGCAATATTACAGGAAACATCTAATTATGCTACAGGTACCGGTTAAGGTAACCTTCCATTAGCTACTATGATGCTCAGACAGTACTAAAATGTGCCAGACAAGTCTTGAGCACTGAAATTTCAACACAGCATTGACGTCATAGCACACGCAATCATGAAGCCAGAATTGTAGTAGAAAGTGCAAGAAAGTTGCTACTAAAACTCATAAAAAGGTCTAAACTAGTTTTACAATCTAGCTTGTATAGTGCTCACAGTTACTAAATGTTATTTATATACCTCAAAGCAATTGACAATAAAAAACTAATTAATTTATTAAAAAGTGGCTGAAGCATCAACTAACAATCTTCAGTTTACTAAAGGTGATTAAATTACTACCAGTGCAATAACTATTGTGAGCAAATGCATGTATTACAATAGCTCATTTTACTGATAAATGCACATGAAATTCATCATAAGTTACAGAATACGTATTAACAAACTGTCCAACTTCTTTTGTATATCCTCCGGTCATTCCACAAGTTTCAAAGGAGAAACATTTTTCAGCTAAAATCTTTTGGGTTGCACTTTGAAATTTTCAGCAAGATTCAACAAGACACAAGTTAGCACCAAAAGACATCCACCCTAAATTTAGTGACAGAATGATGCTTCACTTTTATATATGGCTTTCAGAGGCTTACATTTACTACAGTTGAACTCAGATATATTGAATCTGAAGGAGATCACAAAAAGGCTTCATACAAAGGAAATTCGATACATTTAAACCTCTTTATAAGAGATAGGTTGCGGGAAGAAATTCTTGTCCCTTTATGAGGAGTCTCTTATAAGCAGGGTACCATATTTACATTTTCTTATCGATTCATACTTCAACAAAGTCACATTGGTGCCTCTCATACTCCACTGTCTTATACTCCAGTGTCTCTCATACTATATCAGTGTCCTTTATAAAGGTGTTCAACTGCATAAAAGACTTCATATATCAAAAATATTTCAAGGCAATGTTTTGAATGTTCGATACATACAATAATATTTTATACACGAGCTTGATATACGAGGGTCTGACTGTAGCTGTTTGCATAATTATCTGGACTGTGCATGCTTTATACAGAGGCTTTGCTATTAGGCAAGAACAGGATGCACCAACAACAACAAAGGAAAGACGAGCGCTGTAATCACCTGTCCAGCCATGAGACGAAAGACTTGACGGCAAGCAGGACCTCTGACACATCGGCCAGGATGCTGGTGGCTATGTTCACGACGTTATCCTGGTCCGTGGTTGTCATGCGCTTGATTTCATTGTAAACACTGCGCGCTCTGCAGCCAAGCTTCAGGGCCAGTGACTGCAGATTCTCTGTGATCAGCTTGTAGTGCTGCGCATTTCGGCGGGAAAACGTGCAAGTAAGTAATTCGACCGACAATATCAATGAGTAAATTAGCAGCAAGGATAACTGCCGTTAGTCTTGTATATTTTCATGCACAACTGATAAAAGTAACAACTCCTCAAGGTTTACTTGCAACAATATTGCTTTTTCGGAGTTCAAGTAATGGTAATTGTCAGGAGACTCATCGAAAGTTGGCTGTCTTAAACAGCACTCTTTCTTTGTGTATGCAACACATAGTTCTACAATACCTTATTAGCACTACTTCAATAAGGAGGTCCATGTAGAAGTCTCTACACTTCAACAGCAAATAACATGAAATTACGGGGCATGCTGCACATAACTAAAGTCCAGTAGCTGGACTACTGCACCACTATTGGAAACAATGTTTCATCTCCCCGCTTCGCATCATCCAGCTGGGTTATCGATTCCTATAGATCCAAACGCCAATAACATTTAGGATAACAGCACGAGGCGAATAAGGGACAGAAACTCTGACAGCACGAGCACTGCACTGTAGCTATAAATGTTGGAGGGGGGACTGACATGAAAACTTTCAGTGGTTTTATTGTGTCAAATGAGAGGTCAAGCCCCCAAGAGCCTAGAAAATGTATTGGTAAGCCCCTGAAAGACCCTGAAAAAAAATCATCGTATGTTTGTTGTAAGTTTGTAAAAGCTACTTCTGTTCCTACTGTACCCTGATGTCACAATTTGGCATGAGCCTCTCATCACACAAGATATCGTGACGTTTTATTGGCTGCCCCATGGCTCCATTGGCCATACACAAGCAGCCATTCTGAAATTTTTGGTACACGACATCATCGCAACTAGCCATACTGGTGCGTGAAGTCACCAGATTCGACACTGTAGCCTGATGTCATAATGGTTCAATGTCAGTAGGTGCACCAGGTAAATATCCAATTGAATGTCAGTATAACGTCTCATCCACATATTTCAGGGCTTCACACTTGCCCAGAGTCTTGTCTGTATGCAGGAGATTAGTACGGCTGAGTGATATCGCCTTTTATGGTTGGTTACAGTACCCCTTTATCATATTAACTCGCCCAGCTTGTCGTTTTGAACCAATAATTAAATCAGAACTCTGCATTTGTAAACAGTAGCTGGTTGGAGCATATTTGCACAGACATAGCTGTCTTTTAGCCTTCAGCAACCTCAAAGGACTCACCAGTTGACGTAAGTGGTCAACAGCCTCGAGGATGAGTTCCTGGTGGCCGACCTTGGAAATGTTGAGGCTAGTGAGATCATCTGGACCAAGGGTGAGGAGGTGGTGGCCATCGATGTTGTTGTTGAGGAAGAAGTGCACATATGGAATAATAATATCGTCCAGGCCTGCACATGTAAAACAAGAATGGAGTTGTGAAAAAAAGGCCTGGCCTGTACGGAACAGGCAGCACGGTCACACTTTCCAGAGACCGCTCTCAAGTCTCTTGGACCGGCCACTACAAGCACAATTGCAAGGCAGTCACTATGCCATAAATCATCGTAATTTCGCAAAGTAAGAATGTACCAACTACGCCATTATTCATTTCACGGAGAAGCGAGGTAGCTACTACGTATCTGTAAGGCATTATGTGTATTTTGTTGACGCTGTGCCGCATGACAATGAAGAATTACGGCTGAGCCCTTTGTAATGAGTTCGCAGCTTTAAACCACCCACTTGTTACGAAATTTGCAAAATGTAATGCCTGGTTGTCATTTTACTCTTTTACCATGCCATTTTACATACGTGATTTCTATCTCAACATGAGACCTCTGCAGGGTCTTTTTGCACAGACATGGCTCTGTTGTGGAATACTAAACTTCAATCTAAAGCACCTAGGTTCAAATCCTGCTAGATCCTGGATTTCTTTTTTTTTCCCTCTCACTACGCGTGATAGTGTTTACGATCACCACCGCCAGCGAACAATAACGCCACCAAAATCACCTGTTGTTGTCATCTCATAACAGCTTTCGCTGTAAAAAGCACCTTGCCTTGAAGATAACTGTCACAGACTTAGGACTTCTACCAAACCATGACAGTTGAGCAAGTTTTTGAGCTTACCAGTGGGAAGTTCTATACCCCCCTTCCCATTTTCTTTTCTTTCTTCACTCTGTAACAGCTATAGTAGTGTCAATTGTACCCCATTGTCAAATAACAGGAAAGCTAAAGAAATTTTTAATTGCCCCCAGGCATAACAGGAAAACACCCATAACTTCTAAATTTTAACATTTTCCTAATTAGCCTTCATGATGTACTAAATGGAAGTACTGGAAGCAACACTTATCTGTTTCACCAGATATTTCATTATGAATGTCTCAAAATTATAGTCTAAGGATGCAATGTCACGACCTAGAGGCAGTAAACCAAAAACCAAATGTCTGTAAAAGCGTATAATAAGAATCCATCTCCTTATTCGGCACACTCTCCTTAAAAATGAGAAACACTCAAGTGACAACTATGCCTACTCATTATTTATCAAATGTGATTTTACTTGCTGATTTCATGTTATTCGTAAACATGTAGGTCGCGGGATCAAACCCTGGCCGTGTCGGGCGCTTTTTTGATGGAGGCGAAAATGCCAGATTTATGTGCACGATTGAGAACCTCAGGTCATCGAAATTTCCTATGTCTTTCGTGGGTTTGGGATGTTAAACCATAACAATTACTATTACTGCATGTTAATTGTATGTCAGGCGGCTTTTTTTTTTTTTTTCAGAAAGAGCCAAATGCAGAAACCGAAACTAGGCTAAATTTCAATGTAACGTAAACCACGCCTAAGTATCTTCAACTTCTAGAACAGTTCTGATCAAAATGGGGCAATTTCTTATTGCAACAAGAACTCAAGAAGATAGTTTCTAATCAAAAATGAGCCAAACACTACAACTGCTTCAATCAAACAGAGCCACATTCATTAAACCAGCACTGTTCCAACAATCGTGATCTAAACAACCAACATGATGTCACCCAAAATGTTTCATTTGTGTCCTAGTTGCTTTGTTATCATGTTTAGGTTCTACAATTAGGTTTTTGTAGGGCGCGGTGGCACTTACTGAAGCACCTAAGTTTCAATAACAAAACTCGATTATGGAGAGTAGGAGGCTGACTTTCGTACTTTTAGCCTTTTATTGATTCTTTTAGAGTTTAGCGCTAAAGTAATATGCCCCCCATTGGCTCCACCATGGTATATTTGAAAAGAAAATACAAATGAAATGAAGATACTAGGAATCCATCTATTCCATAAACAAAAAGAAGTGCTCCGAAACGGCATGGCATAAAATGAGCTGGAAGACTTTCGTGGCCTTAAATAGATGCCTAGAGCAATAAAACACTGATGGCAGTCCAGAATAGTGCGCCTTTTGCCAGGAAGGAGAACTCACTCTTCCGAGCCTACTAATTGCCGATACATCCATGCGACGAAGCACAGCACCGACAGAAGCACAAGGATTATGTTAATTATATCGCAAAATATTGCTATACCGTACAGTCGATTCATTTTACACTTATTTTATGAGATAATTCAAGCCCAAACAAAATGTTTTAATCTATAAAAGCCAAATAAATACTTTACTCCTCAATATTGATGACATTGGGCTATATATTTGTGGTATTCAGGGGAGAAGAACATGCTGGCAAAAAGTTGTTTGAGCAGACCCGACCATATTGTCAGTGGGAAAAAAAAAATGCGTTTTTCTCAGTTTCAGTTGAAGTGCACTTGGCTTTTTTTTTTAATTAGGCAGATCCCACGTACTTTTGAAATCGATGTTATGTGAAGCATGCGGATGGAAAGTGAATGTGTTTTAATTTTTTTTTTTTATCGACCGAGATGATGTGAAGTGGCACTAAATATGTGTACAAATCCATGCACACACATACGCTAAGAAGCTGCATATGTTTCATATTAGCAGTTGTTTATCATTTTGTAATGATGCCAACAGCAACACGGATAATTAGCAACATCAGAAGCGGTAAGCTAATATGAAGCACTGGCATTTGCGGTGATGCATGCTAGGATGGCAGCCCTAAACACTGCTACACAAATCAAGTACAGCGAATTGTCCCGAACTACAACTTACCTTAACCCGACAAGACGGCTGTATTATAAAAGTACAAATGTAATATTTATAAAATTGGATAGCCAGTACTGCAACCACAATTGACGTTTCACAAATATTACGCTCTCCTTGAAAGTCTGCCCTCATGTAAAACTCTGTGTACAGGGTCCTTAAGGTATTTACAATAAATAAATAAATAAAAGCATATCAGACGCCTGGCATGGCTCTGTGGTAGAATACCCGAGTACCACGCAGAATTCTAGGGTTCGATTCCTGCTGGAACACTGACACTTATTCTTACTGACATTGATTCTTAACGCTCAAGTGTTGAAAGTACCCATGTGCGTTCTTGCAGTTCCTTGGTAGATGTAAAATATTACCTATAGCACATACCCACATACCAGTGGCATATACCCACCCCCGGTATGTGTCACTGTTTTCTGGAAAGTGTTTGACGACGTACCCGACAAGATTGTGACATAATGTCATGACCAGCGAGTCCTTTCGTCAAACCATCTTACCCTCCCGTGCTAGCTTTAGTGTACCCAAAGTTAAGGTGATGATCACGAGAGCACCCAGACATAGGCGGCTAGATAGATGTGAAGATAGACGCCAAAAGTGCTAACACTACGCGAAGAAATTATTCGCATTGAAAAATACCTCACATGTCTGACTGCACTGCACAGACTCATTATTACTCGTTCCTCCAAACATTGGAGAACTAGCAATGAATTTAGGAATACATATGCTATTATGCTAGACACACCCCTTGGGTGTAAAATTTTCAACATTGTTCAACAAATTTCGAATATCATCATACCACATTGCTAAGAGCAACAGTTTCATAATAAGTATAGTCAAGTAAAAACTGGGAAAGAGCTTAACACCATCAATATTCCCTTGACTTCCACTATAACACATCTCAAATTTCTTTCATTGTTAGACTGTCAATATAACACATCTCAAATTTCTTTCATTGTTAGACAGTCAAGCGAACCACGGAGTTATTAGTGGGAAACCCACAATCAGTAATCATTGCTACATATGACAACTTTGTCAGAAAGACTGGTTCTTTACCTCTACTAGTATGATGCCTTTGAAAATACCTGCCAGCTAACACATTTGCCGGGCATAAATAGATTAGAATCCACCTATTTTAAAGCACATAAAACCAGTAGACAGCAAGTGCCACATGCAGTTTTCATGCGATGCCTGCCTGTGTGCAAGAAGTCATGAACTAATTACATGCACTAGCATAAATTGGCAGAGATCCATCGGTTGACTAACAGGACTAGCTTTTACAACTTGGGCAGCTGATTGCCCTCGCGTCCATGAAAACGGTGAACAATCACGCAAGTAATTGCAGAGCACAAATTAGGGCACGGCTTAATCCAGTCGGGGGCAGTATTGTCTCGAATCCTTTAATGACACCTTTTCTTGACGACCACTTAGCTCGCGTCCGAGCAAAACAAGAACGACAATGAAGGGCACCCGCAGGGCTTCTCTGGTCACACAGTCTTTACTTTCACCCGAACGTCGCAGGAAATGCTCTTGGCGCGTAGCAAGCAATGCGAAGCAGGAATCCAACCGCAAAAGAAAGAAAATAAAGGATAGAAAGGAGCCGCCTTTCGCCGCCGGTGTCTGGAACATATGATGTTTAAAAGGAAAAAAAAAAAGACAGCGCGCACTCAGTCAGCTACCGAAACGGCGCTCTTATAATGAGCGCACAGTATGACTCGGGGGGTAGACCTTGAGTCATCGCGGCGTGAAACAACCGCCACCGCGTAATCATCTGAGTCAGACAAAAAAAAGAGAGAAACACTGCATAGACGACCCGCATACGAAAGCCGAGAAGAAAAACACCCAACGGTACAGCACCTCACGCGGGAATCCGAAGACGCGCCCTAAACTTAGCGCGACGATCGAATAGTCACCTGGAGCGAGAAGCAAAACAGAATCTGAGAGATTGAAGCTTACATAACGAGTTCGCTTAAGAAATCGAACGCACGCAATCAACCTCCTTTATTCGGTGATGAATTGCGAAGCTCATTGGTTTCGCTCCGGCGGATCAAAAAAAGAGAGGCAAAGGCGTGCACTGCGACGACACCGACCACCACGTGCGAACAAAAAATCGATTTCTCCCCGGTCCGCACGCGCACTATTCATTCTAAGCTTTAAATGCACCGGTTCCGGAACGACCAGAGCGAAGTACTCCATTGCGGACGGTCGGGAGAACGAACAGAACTCTTTTAATCAGCTGTCGATACAGGGAATCCGATAACAGCGAAGTTTTCGAAGGCAATTACGCAATCTTTTCATAACCTTTCACGCGGCGACGCAACTGACAAAGTGCGTTAATCCCGAGAACGTCACCGTCGCTGCAGCGTACCGCCGTCCCTTTAAACGGTCGATTTCACGCTCACACTCGATCAGCTTAGAAGAAACGCGCGTGGCTTTACGCGGCAACTCCCGCACAAAGCACTCGTAAAATTTGAACATTTCAGGACGCAGTGACCTGAGGCAGCGATAGGGCACAGAAATTGGCCGCATCGAGAATTCCTCCGCAGGGGAGCATCGCATCACAGCTTGCGTCGGTCAACTCCCTTCGACGTCGTCGAGCAAGCGGCGAAATGTCACGGCAGGGTGCGTGCGATTGAACGTTTACGCATGTATAACGATCCGGCATGCCTTAAGACACGTTGCACACTTATTTTCAAAAATAATTAACGAGCAATTACCTCTTAACCAGTCCGCGACGTGCTCCGGTGTCCATTCCGCAATGTTGATATACGCCATCTTCTCCCTACTACCGTCGCTCGCCGTAAGGTGGCGCCCACTGACTCATGTGCAATCGCTGCAGGTCCTCTTTCAGTTTCGGAGCGACTGTGCGCTCCGCGCAGGTGCGTCTTCCGGTGTCGAACTTGTTATTTACGCAACCATGCATTTAGATTAGTCTCGGCCGGCGATCCTTCTATTGTGGTCACACATGAGATAACGATTTCCGCTGAAACGGATGATCGTGCGCAGCGTTGGAATTCCGGACATGCCTGGCGCGTTTCTTTCTGGGTAACTTTCGCTGTGACGTTTTGTCTGTGGACAACAATAAAACAAAAATAATGAAATTTGAACGAAGCAATTATTGCGGTATTTCTTCTCCCTACTAGTTCATTGCCGACGCCAACTAAGGGTGTATACTCCCAAAGCCACTCTTTCATTATATTGGTAATGTGCGTTTACAACGAAGTATCGCAATAACGTATTTCTAAGACACCACAAGTTCGGAAATGTGGTGATTGTTAAAATGCACTGTGTGAATTGAAATATGTTTTTCGATTGTACGTTTCACCGCTAAAGGTTTTTCACTGTAATGCAAAAATGAACAGCACGTTACTGATCGAATTTCGCTCATATACGAAGTTACAATACTGTACCATGAGTGATGTTTAGAGTTGAAGGATTATGCCACCGTCGAATCTGCGTCAATGTGAAGCCAATAAAATTGTATTAGTTGTTAATTATGCAGAAAAAAATATTAATGGGATTCACTACTCAGTTGAGATTGCTAATGAATGAATGGCGCATATACTGCATCTCCACGCAGAGATTTTGGAACTTATGCAAGGGCTTTTCCTCGCCTACGTGATTCGGTGGACGTGCCCCCTACAAGCAGGTCTTGTGCTGCCACACAGGGATACGGCCACTCCGACGAGTTCTTAGCCCCTTAGCGACGGTTCGGCCCTTGTGAGTGCGTGCCCAGGCAGGGTTGCCGGCACGGCGGCAGAGTTGCATGGACAACCTGCTGCTCCCCGTAGAGTATCCTCCCCTCCAAGCCACCGCTGCAGCAGCAGCCCGTCACGATTTTCTCCTCCGCGACCGGAAAAAGCTTTCGTTTTTCGCTTCATTTTATTCGGCGGGAGATGATGGAGAGGAGAAGGAGCAACAGAGGGCAGCAGAGAAAAGCAGAGCGGGAACGAGGCACACCTCCTGTTCTTTTGCGCTTTCGTTTGCGTTTGCACTTGCGTTGTGTTGTGCTGGCATTGTGTTGCGCCTCCTCCGAGAAAGAGGGGGGCTTGATCCGCTTTTTTTCGCGCATTATAATGATCGCTCGTCGACGCGAGACGAACACCGGAGCAGCGGAGAGTAGTACGGAAAAGCAGCGGCACTAAGCCGCTGAGAGGAAACAAAAAGAAGCGGCAATGAAACACCATCACGTCCGAAGTTGCGTGAGCACGCGGCGATTCGACGGTGACGATGGTCGCTTGTGTTCGAGCGTGTGTGTGCGGCGGCAGCAGCTATAGGGCGCTCAACTCCTCAACATTTTGAGTTTGGGAAGCAACGGCAGTGGCGGAGGAGAAACGAGTCGTTTCCGCCGTGCGCGGCTTCTTTTTTTGGTGGCTCGGTAGCGATGTTCTCGGCCCCGGCTTCCTTTTTGTCTTTCGCGTTTCGAGGGGGCACTGCTCGCCCTTTTGGTGGGGGGTATTCTGTTTCTGGCCGCCACTAGAGCTGCTCCCCGACTGCCTCTAGAAAGGATCGTTACACCGATGTCACCCCGCGTGGGGGCCTCCGCCGCGCCGTTGTCTCTTCTTCTCCCCCGACTTGAGAGTCTTTATCGTCTATGTGTGCGGAGGGCTCGAGCTGGGGCGCGCACTTTAGCTAGAGAGGCTAGAACTTTGTACTTTTGCTCTCGGCCGAGTCGTTTTGTCGCCCAAAACGCGTCTGGAGAAGGCGGAACTGTAGCGTGGGAAAATGGGAAACGCGTCATTCGTCGAGTCCGGACGTGCCCGCTGCCTGCTTCGCGCTGCACGTGTTGAGCACGCATCGCGTGCCGCTGCGCTGGATGTTCGCAGAACGCACGTCATGCCCGCGCGCGCTCGTCACGTTTTCGCGGTAATAAGGATCGGCGCACTCAGCGCTGGTTGTGTCGTCGCTTTTCTTCGCTTCATATTCCTATCAATGTACGCCGTCATGGATCACTGTCTTTCTTGCCCCAAAGTTTTCCTAATCTGTAGATATTTACTGACGTAAATGAAAAAAAAATGCACAACCTCACTGCGACTTGTGTATTTCTATGCAGCATCTGTCATAAGAAATGAAGAAAAAAAAAGCCACACCTCGTATGACTAGCCGACGACGGAACACTTACGTGTAATGAGAATGAAACAATACGCGCACGACTAGCCGACACGTACAAAAGCACCCACATAGAATCCCTTCGCTGTAGCCGTAGACTGGTGCAATGTTCGGGTAAAGAAAGGTGAATTCTCGCAAGCCTTTTGAAAAGTGTCCTTTAATTAATGCGTTTTGTAAAGTAAACCATTAGAAAGGCCAGGAATAGTTCGGGTACTTTGCAATACCGTTACGTACCTATAAAGCCCCCGTTATTTTTGTTCATCCAACTGGCACTATAGTTGTTTTTACGCTTATATTTCTGTCGGACATCTCGGGTTAGAAATTACTGAACAGGCTTGCAGTGTACTAAGATCGTCTCACAAAAAGAATGAATACAACTATGTTTACCCTCGTAAAGTTCTACTCAGAAATGATGTTTTATGCACCCACATCAGAAAGGGGAGTTAACTGCTTTTAAACTCCATTTTAACTCTATTACAAGGAGGATCAAGCAAAGTGGAGTAAACATACTCCACGGTCGATACGAGCACAAAGACTCCCAAAAATGAGTGTATATGGACAAGCAGTTGCACCATCATGAGGAGTACTTCATTGCTTCCAACGTCATCATCAGTTGCGCTCGTTATACGGAGAAATGAGCTATGTTTTATTCCCAGTTTGCAAATCACAGTAGTTAATAATGCTATTAGAAGTGCAGTTGTATCAGCGTTCTACTGAGGAGTGAAAGTTAAGGCTCGAAAAAGGGTGTACCTGCCAGGGGAGTAGCCAAAAATGTTTTTTTTTTTTGGAGAGGGGGGGGCATCACTTTGATTTCGGGGTTTGCACCCCCTTAAAGTAATCATTCCTGCTCTCTATGCCACGGCAAAAAAATATTTCCGGGCGGGGGGTGGGGGCGGGGAGGGAGAGGGCTTCGGGTTTGGTGTGCTACTCCCCGAATACACCCATGTTACCTATACACGGAACGACGTGCACATGCATAGTACTGCAATTTTATGTGCGGAATGATCACGATACAGTGCTAAGACGAAATGTTATTATCATAGGTGCCTTCGTTATTGTAGGACACGTTCGAGCCTATTCGCAAGTTGTACGAATCGTACAATGCCTTAATAAAACTTGTTCGAGAGCTCAAGGAAGAATCGAGTATTTGGGGAGTATTTCTGCCAAGGAGCAATAGACGCCATCTGGCTTGCTCGCGTTTTTTTTTTTCTTGAAGAATCAGCTTCAGCCACTAATATGTCAAGAATGTTATGTCACGCTGATAGCGTGCGCGCCGTTCATGACTGGGAAGTGCTGGGACTGCGGTGATAACGCGCAAGAAAACCACTCGAGGTAATCGACGACGTCGCAGAAATACTCCTCAAATATACATTTTTGTTTCTTTAGAATGTTTCACAATGTCGCTCGATAGTGTAAGGACGCCTTGCGTGAATAGACGCTAAAGAGCCGGCTCGACAACTAGAAATCGTGCTCGGCTTATTTATTATATAAGCGAGAGAAAGTCTATGACACGCATGGACAGATGCGCATCAGTATGCGAGCGCGCCTTTTCGCCCAAGCAGCGCCGTGCGGGTAAATATGCAGATTCATTCTACGCTCATCTCCCCGTGCATCTTTCAATCTTTTTTTTTTTTCGTTGGCTGCCGCCCTTCGACGCGTGGCAGCGAGGCCACGAACGGAGAGTTCTTTCCCCGCCAGCCAGCCAACCAGTGAAAGTCCAAACTACGAAGGAAAGAAAATAACTCTTCGATTGAGGCTGATAAGGAGGCCTCGACTTCGCAAAACAAGATTTGCCCAGTTAGCCGTCCATACACCTCTCGCAGCTGCGAACGCAAGCAACGTTTATAGAAGTCAAGCTATAGTATAAGAAAGAAAACAGAAAGGCAATTAACAGAAAACAAAGCGTATAATTTCGGGTTATCCCACACTTCGCTTTCTACGCGGCCGTCACAGGAAACTAGCAGCAGACAAACGGCTCTTGCATGCATGCAAGTGTACGGTGTATACGTGACCGTCACAATGGACGTACGTTTATATTTCACGCTGGGCAACGTGTACTTCGCCTTGCGTGCTCCTGCGCAAGTAGTATTTGCGGCGTTCCGGCAGCAGTGCTCGGAATAATAATAATGGCAGGAGCCATACATTCGCAAGGGGACACCGCCGTGCGCTGGACTGGCCCCAAGAAAGGCGGGAATCGGTGTATGTGTATGGGGCGACGCTATTCATAGCGCGCAGCAGCCGTGCTGTTGTTATACATCTAGCCGGCCGTATAAGCAGTTAGAGCACTTAAAGTGGTTCCTTTTTATGTATTCCGACCGCAAGAGAAAATTGGCCCGTCGCTGCACGTGCAAGGACTAGACAGGCGGTGTACGTTCTCTAGATCTGTGCCAAGCAGCGCGTTCCTGCATGCTGTCTTACCTTACAACACCCTTTTAACGCGCGCGCTTTTGTGAGTATGAGAGGGGAGAGTAGTTGGGAAGAGAATGGCGGCGCCATCTTTTTAAAAGAAGCACGGCTCAGTGCTCCAATTGCGAGGGAGTAATGAAAGATGTGAAGACGAATGAGTTAAGAAAATTGAAATAACGACATCACCACGGCTGCAACCTACCAAACAATGAAGGAGGAGAATACAACTTTATTTGAAAAAAAAATAAGCAAAGTAAATGTGGTTGGGCCCATAGACGTCTGGGAGCCCCCTGGCCGACATCTCTAGGCAGGCCCAGTGCACCAGCCACAACTGGTCGTCCGAGCAAGGGACACCTACAGGGCGAAACCTGCTCCGAACCCTGGGGCTCGAATTAAGCGACACCAAACAATGAAGCAGCATTTCGGCGAAGTCGCCTGATCGCCTCATCACCCTCCTCTGGGTCCCTGCGCACTGTGGACACCCAGGCAACACGGCCGCTCACACCCAAGCCCGAGCACTCGCCAACCGGGCTCACAGCGACCTGCCTTCGCTTCGAAGTGCCAGGGATCGACTCCTCAGCTATCACGATATCACGCTATTTTACCGAAATTCCCGCCTAACGTATCCCCCGCCACATAAATCTCTCTCCAGAAGTGACCAGGCTTTGTGGCGCAGACTTCAAACGGCCACAGTAACGACTCCTTTTCTTCTCTCTCTTTTTACACATGGTGAAACCTCGCCTCATTGCAACTTATGTCCTAACAGCAGAGCCGACTTCCAGCACATATTTATGAACTGTCCAAACAAACCCAAGCCTCCCTGGCAAGGGTCAGAACACCAGGAGCGATGGGAGGCTGCTCTGCGCAGCTCGCAACCGGGTTTACAGCTCCGGACAGTGAGCTGGGCCAGAAGGGTCGCCGAAGCACAGCAGTGTCCGGCCACCTAGAGCGGCCCGAGGGCTCGTCGTCATCCTGATTCCACTTCCCCAACCACACCCCCCCTCAAATGATTCCTTCGTGAATCAATAAAGTTGATTACCTACCTACCTACCTCGGCGAAGTGTTACATGATGAGGTGTACCTCTATGCGTCTGCCTCTCTGCGCGTCCGTCTGTCTTGAAAGACGAATATAAGATGAACAAGGGCTCAACATATGGGTCAGTTTGTCCTTTCGTCTCTATACACACTGGACGTTTGTCCGCCGTAGTGGTTCAAGAAATGCCGACCGTAGCGGTCGGCATCGAACAGACGAATATCGGGTCAGCATGCAGCCGAGAACCGCATAGGTGGTCGTATTTCGGAAGGAAGGAAAAAGAAATAGGAAAGTTAGGCATGTTAACCAGTTTGGCATCGTAGGTGGAAGCGATATATGGTACAATGGCGCACGTAGTGTGCGACGTCTGTACACCTCAAATGGTCAAACTTTCCGCAGCTCTCTACTACGCCGTGCCTTATAATTATAAGATAGTTTCGGCACGTGAAACCACAGATATTATCTATAGAAGTTTGAATACACGCTGATGAGCCGTATGTGCACCCGTTCGTAATCGATGCTGTGTATACTGTTGTCATCAGTGGAGTAACGACGAGGGGGTGAGAGCGGTTCAACTTTAACACACGCCGATCTTTTTTTTTCTCAATTTTGCAATTGTTTGTGCATGCATACACACAAAAACGCTCGAAAACGCGTAAGATGTAATTGAATCCCCCTGACCTCTCGCGTCCTTGGTTGCCAGTGCACCACGGTAACGCACGCAGCGTTCTGCATAAACAATTTTACGCAGAGCACATGAGCGCCACCGCAATGGGTTGTTAAGCGAATGTTTGCTCATTTTAAACGTGATGACATAAATTAATAATGTCACGAAATGTCTAAATCACACACACAACCGGGTGTATGCGTCTATGTATACCGCAGCACTGTTCGCTTGGTTGTCGAAGACACAAATCGGCACCGAAAGCTACGTTTCTCCACTCTCGCTGTGTATACTTCACTGCACAGCCTCCGCGTTCTATAGAGGACAGTCATATCGTGTTATAAATCATCAAATTTTTAATATAAGTTCGTCCCCGTCGAGCCTAACAGCACCTGTGCTGCTTGGTTCTTCTCGTCACATGTAGTAAAAATAGCATGGCACTGCTGAATATGCATTATAGTTGTATGTCTCGTATAATTTTTCCTTTCGTTTTCTTTGCATTCTTTCAAACGCGTTTCTCTGGTTTCAACGGCGATAGCCCAAGCACTCCGTTAAGTGGGTTCGTTCACAGCTTGGCGCAACGCGGACTGAATGCGCGCATTCCCGCCTTGCGGTCATCGGCTTGCACATCGCACGGCCACGCTCATCCGTCATCACTCTGCGCGGCGGCGTCGAGGGGCGCTGTTAACGGTACCCTCCTAACTCCCCCTCCGTGAACATTTGCAAATCTCTCGTCGGCGCTGCGTACTAGTACACATGCTGTGGCATTTCGCCTCGTGTATACGTGCGCGCGCACGCACTTACCATCAAGCGTCCGAATATTCCTTTGCAGTCTTTACGTGCATGCGTCTGGCCTTCTGACAGGCCGGTTACATTACAAACACGCAGGCGCGCCGCAACTTGCCCAACGAGCCGGCGAAACGGTCCGGCGCTCAACACCCGTCCACTCGTTGTGTAGTTCCGTTCAGTGACTCTGCTGTAACCCAGACGAGGCACGCGAGTTAGCGCGAGAAAATTCGCTGAATTGATCGATTGATTCGTGGGGCTTGACGTACCGAAGTAACACTCGAACTATACACGGGAACTATTCATCTTACTTAGATGGCGTTTAACGCGAACCTAAATCTAAGCGTGTGCGATTATTTATTTATTTATTTATTTATTTATTTATTTATTTATTTATTTTTAACGTGTGACGTCAAATATACGTACCCGAGCAGTGGATTTCACATAAAATTGAAAGAGGCTTTTCGGCAGCTGGGAGGAAATAGGGGGGGGGGGGGTGCAAGCAAAGGAGTGCATGGTCAGTTTTGTCATGAGTATTTCCGCACTTTATATAGTTATATCTGTAAAATGATTTAATAGTAATTGACGGGATTTCCCGTCCCGAAAACACGGTATGATTACGAGAGACACCGTATAGTGGGAGGGTTTCGAAAACCTAGTCCATCAGGTGTTTAACGTGCAATGCGACCGCGGCAGCAGGGCTCGAACCCACAACCTTCGGGTCGGCAGCCGAGCACCATAATAATCACTGCTCCACATCCGGGGACACTCTATACAGTTTGACAGTGAAATGAACACTCCAGTCGGTGTTGCATTGTGTATGTTCTTTGTACTTATCTCATTACGTGGCAAGGGCATCACAACTACGTGCTGTATAATGAGGAGGGAAAATAGCAAATCGAGGAGAGGGAATGAGTGAGAAGCAGGGAGGTGGCTATCGCAATCTGTCCAGTTTGTTATCTCATACGTGCTTGTAGGTGATCGAGGGAGTTAAAGAGGGAGTGAAAGCCTATACGAGTGCTCATGTTGTATTCACAATCCAGAGGCATCGAAAGTTAGCCAGCGTAAACGTCGGGCTGCTATGCGCTGGAGAAAGGAGTAAAACGCGTCCTATTCATCAACATAGTAAACGCGCTACATATATTATGTTCTACAGTGTTGTATAGACATAACTTATTTTTGAACTCTCTTCGTTGACTTCGTGCAAAGGAACCGTTGCTTTACAGGCTCATATTCTGTCCACTTGTACCCAAGCCAATGTTCTGCGACACTTTTGCAGGCCAACTTTTAATGGTTGCTATATATCTGAGCACGCAATTTAACTACGTGCAATGTATGAGACTGGTACATCGAAAGTTTTTCAAATATTAAGTGCTGTGTAGTATATGCGTTAGAACACCCAAAATGAAATCTTTGGCACAGGTTTCGTCAGGTTACAAAGAAAAGAACGTGGTCGGCATACCCCGCCCCGTGTGTCTAATGAAAGATTTTATTATTTACAAAAGTGCATAAGTATACAATTTTCAGGTGCACAGGCAAGAAGAACAAAACAGGGCTTACAATGTCTGCATCTCCTGAAAAATATTACATTGAGAGATAGTATTTTAGATGACTATATCGCTTTACTAAGGCAACGTCAAAATCTGCGCTTTGAAGCGCATATATATACAGTACAAATCTAGAGAAATGGAACTGCACGCCAACAAACTCTTTCGATCCCCGCGCTCTGAATTTCCACAGCACTGCACCGAACTATCAGGCGGGTGCCGTATAGACTCCACACCGCGGGGAATACACGCTCGCCCACGACAAATTGCGCAAGGGGCGACTTCCATTATGTATGTCAGTGCTGCACAGTGCATCTTGTTGCTAATCGCCGGGTCGTGCCCAAGGGGTCGACCACGGTCAGCTAGGACATCGCGAGGTTTCACAAATGAAAGACCGGAGATGCTTGTACGATGCAGCCTGCGTGCAGCAAAAGACAAATGAAAAAAAGTATAGCTCACCCCCGCACGCGATTTTTGCGCCACAGCCGCATGTATCCTAATGTTTTAGCGCTGAAAAACTGCACAGACTTGTTCTTTCCATCGCAAACACCCGTCCGAGACAGCGAGCACGCAAAAAAAAAAACTGCAAGAAACCCGGTAAAGCGAAGGAAAATTGACCTTTGGGCGATGCGAACTGGAGCGCGGAGAGAAATGAGGGAGGATGGAACGGTCGATTAAAGCGAAGCGGCTGCTGTTTTGGCTCCGTGATGCAGGCAGAGCCGCGTGCGCGGTATAGGGAACGTTTCGCAATATACCGAATCGAAATGACGCTCGCCAGAGGTGACTGAACGGCGCGTTCTCGCTAATACACGTGACGGCCTTGGACTGGCCGCACTCGACTGCCATAGAGAGGCGTCTCATCAAGAAGAGAGGAACGCGTCTGGGTCAGCGACGGGTCAGCGCGAGAGAACGAAGCAAGCAAACAGATATCTCTTACGACTAGCTTTGATTTCTGGTATTGCGAGGAATTTGACGTCGCAAAATTTGGTCTGAGCGGGGATTGGCGTATTGTCAGGCATTTAGTTGCCTTTTCGCCCCTCCCTTCCCATTAAACCATTGGATAAAGATGTATACTTCAATGATGAATAAACTCCAATGATGAATATAAACTTTAAACTTAAAATCTTATCAGGCAAATTGCCCACTTTTTTTTAAGACGTCGGCGGATGCGTTAAAGTGGGAGGATGCATCAAAGAGAGTACGTTGCTGCTTTTGCGTATTTACGCTCTTCGGTGTGCAAGCAAGCCAACCGAGCACCCTTGTTCATGTTTCGGTAATGTTATTTCGTTTGCATTATCCCTAGCCCCGCCGCGGTTGTCTAGTGTCTAAGGTACTCGGCTGCTGACCTGCAGGTCGCGGGATCGAATCCCGGCTGCGGCGGCTGCATTTTTCGATGGAGGTGAAAATGCTGTAGGCACGCGTGCTCAGATTTGTGTGCACGTTTTTAAAAAACCCCAGGTGGTCAAAATTTCCGGAGTACTCCACTATGGCGTCTCCCACAATCATATATGGCGGTTTTGGGACGTTAAACCCCACATATCAATCAATCGGATTATCCCTAAAGCGCTTCACCTGAACGCGTTATACAAAAACAATAAGGGAAGTTGCTCGATCACATCCAAGATGCGTGGTTCTTTACTAGTTCAAAATGAATAATACTAACGAAATTAAAAAAAACGTTACATGGGTGTATTAAGAGCGAGAATAACAATTTGATTAATTTGGCTGCTTAGAAATCTTCACCGAGCAGTGAAACAAGAACACGAACAATTTTGCACGCATTTCATATTTGCAGAAATGTGGTCGTAGTCGAAAATCGAAATCGCAGACTAGACAGTAGCAGCACAATATTAACTTTCCGGTAATATAGCTGCTGTAAGTACGCATATTAATGAAAAAGTGAGACGACCACCGGATTAAGTAATACAATATAACAATGGTGTGTGTCAGACAATATTAGCTAAGAACTTACCAACGAAAAAAAAACATTTTTGAGAAAACATTTATTAAGCGATATAGGACAGGTAGATACAGGACAGGTGGTAACCGCGGATCCGAACCATGAGAGTGAAATAACTAGAAGAATAAGGATGGGGTGGATCGCATTCGGCAAGCATTCTCAAATCATGAATGGTAATGTGCCACTAACCCTAACAGCTGCATCCTGCCAGTAGTTATACGCACGGAGAAGAAACCTGGAGGTTTACAAAAAAGGTTAAATTGAGGACGACACAGCGAGCGATGGAAACGAAAAAGATATGTGTAACCTTATAAGAGACAAGAGAGCAGAGTGGATTAAGGAACAAACGGGGGTTAAGGATATCATAGTTGAAATAAAGAAGAGGAAATGGACATGGGCCGGGCATGTAGCGCGTAGACAGGATAACCGCTGGTCATTAAGGGTAACTAACTGGATTCCCAGAGAAGGCAAGCGGGTTAGGGGGAGACAGAAAGCTAAGTGGGCCGATGAGAATAAAAAAAAAAGTTCGCAGCTATGACATGGCAGCAGCAAGCAGGGTACTGGGTTGATTGGCGGAACAAGGGAGAAAGTTTTTCCCTGCAGTGGATGTGGTCAGGATGATGACGATGATGATAATGATGATGAACACACCACGAGGTAATTGCAGAAGCAGGCGTAGATAACATTTGCTAAACTTGAATGCTGATTACTTGAATGACTGCGCAATAGGTGTTAAAATTTGGTACACCTAGTTGCTACCTAAAATGATACGTTATTCCATCCGATCGCATGCCTCCAACTATGAGATTTCTTTACACAATAGATCTGATTTAAAGTGATATTTCGCAATACAATAGATCGTACCTAGAAATAAGAAAAAAAAAGTGGCTTCTTCGCCAAGCCTAAAAGGAGAGGAGAGAGGAGCTGGAAGGGCTTTCACGTTTATCTTCATTTTTTTTCTTTTTTTTTCGTTTCTTGTATATTTTTGTACGTGTTGCTTTTTAGCTATTCCTTTCTATCTCTCTATACCTATGTATCTCTCTTTTTCTTTATTTCTTTTGCTTTGCTGTCTTTTTTCCTTTCTCTGCTCATTTTTATCTCTTTCTTTGATTATCTTCTTTCTCTTTCTGTCTACTCTCTGTTTTTTTTATTTTTGTGTCTCCTTCTATAGCTGTCTCTTTCTTTGTCGTTCTGTCCTTCCTACTATCTCTTTATTTCTCTCTTCGTTTCTCTTTCAGTCTCGCTTCCTGTTTCTTCTGTCTCGTTTTCGGGTATCTTTCTATCTCTGTGTCTCTCTTTCTATCTTAGCGTGTCTTTATTTCCTTCAGTTTTCTCTATTTTTCTCTTTCTCTTCATTTCTATCACTTTCTTTCTCTCTCTCTCATATATATATATATATATATATATATATATATATATATATATATATATATATATATATATATATATATATATATATATATATATATATATATATATATATATATACCTTTCGCGTGTTTCACGTGCTCCACTTCGCCGAGCGGAGTTTTCGTTTAACACTCGCACCTCCTGTGCTCGACGGATGGGGCTTGCCCAGCTGCTGTGGCACATGCCCACATTTGCATGGTCTTCTGCGAACACCAAAGCTATTAGGCCAGCCTTAAATAGCTCTGCCGTTAAAAGTTAAATGACGAATCACCCCTGCGAACAGTATCAACAACCAACAACAACAACAAAGGATCAAGCAACAGATCTAAAGCGTGCGTGCTTATAGCGTCGAGGCTTCATGTGCGTGCGGTACAAGCTGTGCTTGCGCCATATAAGCACTGTAAGCAGTGTGAAAGAGAGAGAGAGAGTGGTATATAGTTTCTAGAATATCGTCCTCGAAACTGCACACGCGCCAAACCGACGGTGGGCATGCTAACTTTGGGACCACTATTTCCAACTCGGCCTCCCAGTACTCGATCGATCGGCTCCCCGGTGCCTCAGTGGTGCGTGTATACCTGCACACAAGTTACGGCTGTGGACATCAGTAAAAATGAATGGGGCAGATTCCAGAGTATTTATTTATTTATTTGATTTGCATACACAGATACACAAGGACACGGAGGAAAGAGGGAGAGAGCAAGCTGGCAACTGCCACCTGGAGGGGCACAGCGCTTGCTCACTCTTTCGGGAGGAGGGAAGAAATGGAGGAAACAAAGATTAGAGGGGAAAGAGAGGAAGGAAGATGAAGAAGGGGAAAAATGATGAAGACTTCGACGAGTATTAGTAAATTAAAACATAAATAAAAAGTAATAAAAAAGACCATCTATAAACGTGTGGCCAGGTCCGTTTTGGTTCATAAGAAGAGCTCGGTGAGCCTGGTCGCGTCAGAAAACACAACCGCTCGGAAAGAGGTAGTCGTCTAGTGTCGCGCGCGTTATGATGTCGAACACGTGACCACAGCGCCGAACTTCGGGGAGCTTTGGCGTACAAGAGGAACTGATCGAGGAGCGAATTCACAGCTATGTACGAAAGTTATAGGTTCACATTCAACCGACAAAAAAAAATGCTCTTTTCGTTCACGTTACTTTCTTCCCGTTTTGGGCCGGAATCATTAAAATACAATTAAAAATAACAATGTAATGTATCATATGCCTTTTTTGCCTTAAGAGAGAGAAACGAGAAAAAAGGAAAGCAGGGAGGTTAACCAGATGCTAGTATCCGGTATGCTACCCTGCACTGGGATTGGGCAACAGGGCGTTGAAACAGTCTGTTCGGACCATTAGTTAGCGTATAAGCGGAGCTTCAAACACAGCATATAGTAACGCCACTGGCGCATATCAAGTAAGGGAGGGGGGGTGTCCAAACACTATCCCGAAAAAGTTTCATTTTTGCATGTGCACATAAACTAGCATGCGCAAAAGTACTAAAAAAGTCTCTTTCTCTCTCTCCATTCCAGACAAAAAACATTCTGGCTACGTCCCTAGGATACGCTCGCAAGCTATCGATGTACGCCAACAGACGTACTGCCGGGATCAGTCAATGGGGGCGAGTATTGTTGTGACCGGCGCCGGAGCTGAAGAGGGAGCGGCGCTCCTTTAATCTTCAAACAAGTAACCGAACGACCGGCTGCCTACTGTTAGGACCGGCGCCAGGTCTGACAATGGATCGGCGTTCCTTTTGATGTTCCCTTTTTAGTCGCCAAACGGGTTGGCGGCCTGTGTCCGCCATGTATTGTTCCCCCCTGGCCGGAGGGTGCGGCGTCTTGCCGCCACGACACCGTGAGCAGTTCGGGAGACCACAAGTGCAGCTTCTTTTTTGGAAGATGACGGCGGCGGCGGCGGCCGGAAATCGTCCCGCTAATTGAACGAGTCGTTCGGCGACCATTTGAAGCTTGTTTACGGCGGCCCTTTCGATGGATGCAGTCATCAACTTCAGACCCCTCGCCCAGCGACACCCCTTGACGAGGAGGAGCCACGTTCGTGCCACATGGCCGTGCAGTGACCACGCTTCAATTTTGAACGTTCACGTGGACCGTGCGTGCTCGTCACCCTCGCGGGTAATGTGTGATCCGTGGTTGGACGGTGCCCTCTGTACGCGGTCCCCGATCTAGGGATCTGGGGAGGACAGACCCTTTATAATGAGCCCCCACGGCTCATTCGGTGTGCTTTTTTTCGAGAAGAGAACCAGGCAGAACAGAGCAGAACCGAGCAGAACCATGTAGAACCAAGCACCATGGAGCGCTATGTTAGGAGTCATGTAGAGGCCTGCCACGTTTGAGGGCTCACCGTGTAGGGAGTTCGCAATGTATATATTGTAAATAAACCCTCTTCAAGTCTCTCTTCCTCCTGCCTCGACAACTTCATCCCGGACCTCCGGTGTCTGGAAACCCCGGTCGCAACAGCTGGTTGGCAGCGGTGGGATACGAGTCTGCGACGGAGAGCGACATGTACCGGAGGCCAGCCGAAAGCCCTGGAACTCGGCGGGATCGAAGCAGCGTACCACCACCGCACGTAATGGGGTGAGTGCCTGGCTTTGTGCTTGAGATATATCGAGTCTTTTAGCCTAGATTCGTTAAAAGATAGATATAACCAACAACTGCCTGGCCACTGTGGTTGTTATCTCAGCACAAGGCAGCACTGGATGATTATCTGAGCAAGTACGCTAAAGCAGGAAAGCTTAGATGATTCAATAGGAACAAGTGGTAATGTTTCAAAATTTCTAAGGGTACGTTGCGGGTTAAATTTTAGGATGTTGTAAAAAGCAGGAGTGAAAAATTAACAAGAAAAAGTAGAGAGGGATGTTGGCCACGTAGTGCTACTTGGGTGCTTAAGCTTGTGGTCTCCGCTGTGAGATTTGCCAGGCTTCAATTTCTCTAGACCCAGAATTGAAACGCTGGTGGGTTTGTGTTTTGTCACAGCTGAGCCAAAGCAAAGTAGTCGCCATGGATCTTACGAGATTGACAAGAGAGGACCTGCTGAACCTGTGTTGGGATCTGGAGCTAGATTTTAATGATGATATGCCTGCTTCTAAACTCCGCGAAGTGATTCTCGAAAGCAATAGTGACAATGAGGAAATCGAGCACTTCGGGAATATGTACTTATTGGACCAGGAGGAGGAAGTACAAAGGGCGCAAAGAAAGGAAAGATGGCGCCAGGAGGAATTGGAAGCTGAGCGCAGGCATGAAGAACATATAAAAAGGATGCAGGAATTAGATGAAGAGATAGAAAGGCTTAATTGTGAATTGGTGGCATTGCAGCAGAGTGGTCAATCCATAGATGTAGCGCACGAACGGTGCGATGTAGCGGCGGTGCCATTTGAGACCGAAGCGAAGGCTACAGGTCAGACATCTGTAGATGAAGTGCACGAACGGTGCGACGTAGCGGCGGTGCCGATTAAGGCCGAAGAGAGGGCTACAGGTCAGAAATTTGCAGATGTACCGCACGAACGGTGCGTTTCAGCAGCGGTGCCGTTTAGGGCCGAAGAGAGTGCTGCGGGTCTGATATCTGTAGATATAGCGGCGGTGCCGTTTGAGGCCAAAGAGAAGGCTAGTGCCTGTAAGGGAATGGAACAGGTTTTAACCCATTCTGAGGGAAAAGAGCTCGCGGTCACAGCAGGGTGTGAGGGTTCCGTGGTGGTGGAAACGAAGTTAAGATTAACAGAGTGTTCCATCGAACCTTGCAGCCCTGTAGACCATGTTGATGAGCGTCAGAGGCGGACGAAAGGCTCCAGGTTTGGCACCAAGGAATGTGCCAAACGGAGAAAGCGTCCGAAAAACAGAAGCGCGGCAAGGCTCGCGATCAGCGCGGCGCGTTTAACGAGGACCTTCAAACGGCGTGGCGGATTTGCGAGAAAAGGCCCGTTGTCTTCTCTGACTGGCTTAAATCGCATGCGTCTGAGCGGCCGGAGAGTAAGGAGCAGAAGTGCGCAATCTACGCGGCCGCGGTCTAACGATGAACTGATAGGCAATCATCAGGACTGGGCGCGCGAGATGGCGGAGGAGCATATCGGTGATGAAGAACGTCAGAGTAGGACGAAAGGCTCCCAGGTCCGCACAAAGAAGCGTGCACAGGGGAGAAAGCGTCCGAAGGGCAACAAAAAGGCAAAGCTCGAGATGAGCACAACGCGTTTGAGTAAGGGTTTCAAACGGCGTGGTAAAATCGCGAGAAAAGTGCCGTTGTCATCTCTGACGGGTCTGTATCGTATGCGTCCGAACCGCCGGAAAAGAAAAGCGCATCGTACGCGGCAGTGTTTGAAGGATAGATTGCTAGGCAATTATCCAGACAGTCCGCGCGAAAAATCAGATGAGCATGTGGGTGCTGGTGAGCATCAGAGATGGGCGAAAGGCTCCGTAGACGGCACCAAGAGACGTGCAAAACGGAGAAAGCGCCGTAAAAACAGGCAGGCAAAAATCGCGACGCGTTTGAGGAATGTATTCAAATGGCGGAGCGAAATTTCAAGAAAGTTGCCGTATCGCAAGCGTCCAAGCGGCCAGAGAACAAAGAAAAGAGAAGCGCATTGTGTGCGTAAGTGGTCGAGGGGCAAGAGACCCTTCCGTTGTTCTCGCGGTGCATTGGACGGGGTGCGGGGCAAAAGAGTCGGTGGTTTTCGAGGGGCAGGAAGCGACAGCAAGTCGGCTTCGAGGAACGTCGCGGGGTTCGGTAGCAGGGCGATTGACGCGTGTTGTAGACCCCGCTTCTCGAGAAAATCGTTCCGGGCGCGACCACCGCGAGTTCGACTCAGAGTTGTTGCGAACAGCTGTTAGCCTCTCGGAAAACGTCGACTCGGGACTGTTGAAAGGAACATTTTGTTTGTTTTTGTGATTTTGTAAATAACTCGTTTGTACTTTGTTTTCGTTAGCGCTCTATCATTTTGGTAGCCTATATGCGTTGTATAGATCTATTGGAAGGATAGTGACACGCATTAGAGCGTACAGAATTAGGCGTTTGTCATCGGCACCGGAGTGGTTTGTATGCGTCCGAGCCGCCGGACAAAACGAAAAAAAAAAAAAAGCACGTTGGGTAGAAAGGCAGACCCTTTCGTCGCTCTATCGACGGCATGTTTGCTGGACTGCGGGAGTGCGAGGTACTCAGCGAGAGTAAGAACGCAGGTTGTCAGCGCAGAGCTTTGCGGGGGTCGGAGGCGAAGCGAATGGGTTTTGCCATTGTTCCATTTCCCGTTCGCCTAAAAAGACCCACAGGACGCGACACCGCGCGTTAGTCCCAAAAAGGAGTAGACTGTTGCGACCGGGGTTTCCAGACACCGGGGGTCCGGGATGAAGTTGTCGAGGCAGGAGGAAGAGAGACTTGAAGAGGGTTTATTTACAATATATACATTGCGAACTCCCTACACGGTGAGCCCTCAAACGTGGCAGGCCTCTACATGACTCCTAACATAGCGCTCCATGGTGCTTGGTTCTACATGGTTCTGCTCGGTTCTGCTCTGTTCTGCCTGGTTCTCTTCTCGAAAAAAGCACACCGAATGAGCCGTGGGGGCTCATTATAAAGGGTCTGTCCTCCCCAGATCCCTAGATCGGGGACCGCGTACAGAGGGCACCGTCCAACCACGGATCACACATTACCCGCGAGGGTGACGAGCACGCACGGTCCACGTGAACGTTCAAAATTGAAGCGTGGTCACTGCACGGCCATGTGGCACGAACGTGGCTCCTCCTCGTCAAGGGGTGTCGCTGGGCGAGGGGTCTGAAGTTGATGACTGCATCCATCGAAAGGGCCGCCGTAAACAAGCTTCAAATGGTCGCCGAACGACTCGTTCAATTAGCGGGACGATTTCCGGCCGCCGCCGCCGCCGTCATCTTCCAAAGAAGAAGCTGCACTTGTGGTCTCCCGAACTGCTCACGGTGTCGTGGCGGCAAGACGCCGCACCCTCCGGCCAGGGGGGAACAATACATGGCGGACACAGGCCGCCAACCCGTTTGGCGACTAAAAAGGAACATCAAAAGGAACGCCGATCCATTGTCAGACCTGGCGCCGGTCCTAACAGTAGGCAGCCGGTCGTTCGGTTACTTGTTTGGAGATTAAAGGAGCGCCGCTCCCTCGTCAGCTCGGGCGCCGGTCACAACAGCTCGTCCGCCGGCGGGAGAAGCGACCTGAGGGTGACCAGCTGCACAGGTTGCCCGAAGTGTCGCTGTGTAGTGCTGGCTTCCAGGCCACTGCTGATGACGCTCAGCCAAGGACTCTTTCCCTCTCGTTCCTTGTGGCTCCCCTCTGGGAAAAGCATTCATACACACCACCACAGGCACGGGAGAGCACCCTGCCCGCACTGAGACACGTCGAGTCCGACAAATTATCCAAAAGCAACCTTACTTAAGCAGTATTACCAAACACAAAGCAGCAATCGGGACGTTTCTCTGAGGTTTCACCAAAACTCCTAATCCCGATCCGATAATAATCTTCCCATCAAACTGCTTTCAAGAAAACTAACTGTCAAGTGATGCGCTCACCGTGGCATACCCGAGTGCCTGCGTGAGTAATCCGCCGTAACCCACCAGGTATCATACTCATAAAATAAAGCATTTTACTTCACGCTATCTTTTAGTTCCCGAAATTTAGTGCCGCCAAAGCCAGTCGTCAATTCCTTTTGAGAAGACGAAAGCATAACTGCCGTGCTGTACCTGCATCAGGAACATCTTTATTATACATCCGCAAACGCACATCACAGTGCTCCTGCCTGGATGAGATACCACCTAACCGTTCCCTTGCTGTTGCCACTTTCACAAAGCATACATATAAACTCACGAGCTAGCTTTTCTTACACACCGGACACATGCGAACAAAACATTAAATGAACAACAAAAAAAGTTTCGCATGAATCCTGAAAACCTCGCAAGAATATCCTTGCGTCCGTGCGCTCACTCAAAATTCGTCTCTAACGTCGGTCCTACTTGACAAACGCCCCTAACGTGTCGTTATACGGCCGCAAAACGGTTACCTTTAAAACCAATACATACAAAGCTTAAAAAATAAACAGCATGGTACCTGCTACGTAAACGCTATCTAGTAGCAGAAGTACAGAACACATTCCAAAAGGAAAACTGACCTAAACAGTCAAAACAGATATTCAAAACTAAAAACTACAAATCCGCGGGAGAGCCTTCCGAAACGCTTACCGCTGTCACTTAATTTTGAGACGAACGCGCGGCGTCGCGTCCTGTGGGTCTTTCTAGGCGAACGGGAATTGGAACAATGGCAAAACCCATTCGCTTCGCCTCCGACCCCCGCAAAGCTCTGCGCTGACAACCTGCGTTCTTACTCTCGCTGAGTACCTCGCACTCCCGCAGTCCATCAAACATGCCGTCGACAGAGCGACGAAAGGGTCTGCCTTTCTACCCAACGTGCTTTTTTTTTTTTCGTTTTGTCCGGCGGCTCGGACGCATACAAACCAACTCCGGTGCCGATGACAAACGCCTAATTCTGTACGCTCTAATGCGTGTCACTATCCTTCCAATAGATCTATACAACGCATATAGGCTACCAAAATGATAGAGCGCTAACGAAAACAAAGTACAAACGAGTTATTTACAAAATCACAAAAACAAACAAAATGTTCCTTTCAACAGTCCCGAGTCGACGTTTTCTGAGAGGCTAACAGCTGTTCGCAACAACTCTGAGTCGAACTCGCGGTGGTCGCGCCCGGAACGATTTTCTCGAGAAGCGGGGTCTACAACACGCGTCAATCGCCCTGCTACCGAACCCCGCGACGTTCCTCGAAGCCGACTTGCTGTCGCTTCCTGCCCCTCGAAAACCACCGACTCTTTTGCCCCGCACCCCGTCCAATGCACCGCGAGAACAACGGAAGGGTCTCTTGCCCTTCGGCCACTTACGCACACAATGCGCTTCTCTTTTCTTTGTTCTCTGGCCGCTCGGACGCTTGCGATACGGCAACTTTCTTGAAATTTCGCTCCGCCATTTGAATACATTCCTCAAACGCGTCGCGATTTTTGCCTCGTCTTTACGGCGCTTTCTCCGTTTGTCACGCTTCTTCGTGCCGTCTACGGAGCCTTTCGCCAACCTCTGATGCTCGTCAGCACCCACTTGCTTGTTAGCTTTCCCGCGCGCACTGTCTGAATGATTGCCTAGCAATTCATCCTTCCAACACTGCCGCGTACGATGCGCTTTTCTTTTCCGGCGGTTCGGACGCATACGATACAGACCCGTCAGAGAAGACAACGGCACTTTTCTCGCGATGTCACTCCGCCGTTTGAAAACCTTACTCGAACGCGTTGTGCTCATCGCGAGCTTTGCCTTACTGTTGCCCTTCGGACGCTTTCTCCCCTGTGCACGCTTCTTGGCGCGGACCTGGGAGCCTTTCGTCCTACTCTGACGTTCTTCATCACCGATATGCTCCTCCGCCGTCTCGCGCGCCCAGTCCTGATGATCACTTATCAGTTCATCGCTAGACCGCGGCCGCGTAGATTGCGCTTTTCTTTTCCTCACTCTCCGGCCGCTTAGACGCATGCGATTCGAGCCAGTCAGAGAAGACAACGGGCCTTTTCTCGCAAATCCGCCACGCCGTTCGAAGGTCCTCGTCAAACGCGCCGTGCTGATCGCGAGCCTTGCCGCGCTTCTGTTTTTCGGACGCTTTCTCCGTTTGGCACATTCCTTGGTGCCAAACCTGGAGCCTTTCGTCCGCCTCTGACGCTCATCAACATAGTCTACAGGGCTGCAAGGTTCGATGGAACACTCTGTTAATCTTAACTCCGTTTCCACCACCACGGAACCCTCACACCCTGCTGCGACCGCGAGCTCTTTTCTCTCAGAATGGGTTAAAACCTGTTCCATTCCCTTACAGGCACTAGCCTTTTCTTCGGCCTCAAACGGCACCGCCGCTATATCTACAGATATCAGACATGTAGCCTCCGCTTCAGTTGTAAACGGCACCGCCGTTACAACGCACCGTTCGTGCGCTACATCTACAACTTTCTGACCTGTAGCCTTCTCTTCAACCTTAAACGGCACCGCCGCTACCTTGCACCGCTCGTGCGCTACATCTACGGATTGACCACTCTGCTGCAATGCCACCCCTCTACGCCGAATCCTATCTATCTCTTCGTCTAATTCCTGCATCCTTTTCATATGTTCTTCATGCCTGCGCTCAGCTTCCAATTCCTCCTGGCGCCATCTTTCCTTTCTTTGCGCCCTTTGTACTTCCATATGTTCTTCATGCCTGCGCTCAGCTTCCAATTCCTCCTGGCGCCATCTTTCCTTTCTTTGCGCCCTTTTTACTTCCTCCTCCTGGTCCAATAAGTACATATTCCCGAAGTGCTCGATTTCCTCATTGTCACTATTGCTTTCGAGAATCACTTCGCGGAGTTTAGAAGCAGGCATATCATCATTAAAATCTAGCTCCAGATCCCAACACAGGTTCAGCAGGTTCTCTCTCGTCAATCTCGTAAGATCCATGGCGACTACTTTGCTTTGGCTCAGCTGTGACAAAACACAAACCCACCAGCGTTTCAATTCTGGGTCTAGAGAAATTGAAGCCTGGCAAATCTCACAGCGGAGACCACAAGCTTAAGCACCCAAGTAGCACTACGTGGCCAACATCCCTCTCTACTTGTTTCCTGTTAATTTTCACTCCTGCTTTTTACAACATCCTAAAATTTAACCCGCAACGTACCCTTAGAAATTTTGAAACATTACCACTTGTTCCTATTGAATCATCTAAGCTTTCCTGCTTTAGCGTACTTGCTCAGATAATCATCCAGTGCTGCCTTGTGCTGAGATAACAACCACAGTGGCCAGGCAGTTGTTGGTTATATCTATCTTTTAACGAATCTAGGCTAAAAGACTCGATATATCTCAAGCACAAAGCCAGGCACTCACCCCATTACGTGCGGTGGTGGTACGCTGCTTCGATCCCGCCGAGTTCCAGGGCTTTCGGCTGGCCTCCGGTACATGTCGCTCTCCGTCGCAGACTCGTATCCCACCGCTGCCAACCAGTTGTTGCGACCGGGGTTTCCAGACACCGGGGGTCCGGGATGAAGTTGTCGAGGCAGGAGGAAGAGAGACTTGAAGAGGGTTTATTTACAATATATACATTGCGAACTCCCTACACGGTGAGCCCTCAAACGTGGCAGGCCTCTACATGACTCCTAACATAGCGCTCCATGGTGCTTGGTTCTACATGGTTCTGCTCGGTTCTGCTCTGTTCTGCCTGGTTCTCTTCTCGAAAAAAGCACACCGAATGAGCCGTGGGGGCTCATTATAAAGGGTCTGTCCTCCCCAGATCCCTAGATCGGGGACCGCGTACAGAGGGCACCGTCCAACCACGGATCACACATTACCCGCGAGGGTGACGAGCACGCACGGTCCACGTGAACGTTCAAAATTGAAGCGTGGTCACTGCACGGCCATGTGGCACGAACGTGGCTCCTCCTCGTCAAGGGGTGTCGCTGGGCGAGGGGTCTGAAGTTGATGACTGCATCCATCGAAAGGGCCGCCGTAAACAAGCTTCAAATGGTCGCCGAACGACTCGTTCAATTAGCGGGACGATTTCCGGCCGCCGCCGCCGCCGTCATCTTCCAAAGAAGAAGCTGCACTTGTGGTCTCCCGAACTGCTCACGGTGTCGTGGCGGCAAGACGCCGCACCCTCCGGCCAGGGGGGAACAATACATGGCGGACACAGGCCGCCAACCCGTTTGGCGACTAAAAAGGAACATCAAAAGGAACGCCGATCCATTGTCAGACCTGGCGCCGGTCCTAACAGTAGGCAGCCGGTCGTTCGGTTACTTGTTTGGAGATTAAAGGAGCGCCGCTCCCTCGTCAGCTCGGGCGCCGGTCACAACAAGACATCCGTGAGCTTTTGACGATGGTCATTAGTGGATTTATTTTGTTTTGAAATTTGCTTTTGACTGTTTAAGTTGTTTTGGATTTTAATGTGTTTTTTAAGAATCTCGTCTACCAAATAGTGTTTAGGTAACACATTTTTTGGTTTTGTTCATTTCTTGGGCGTTGTACGTTTAGCTAAGGTAAGCGTTGTGCGATTGCATAAACGACACGCATAGGAGCCTGCGTCATGGTAGATACGTGTAAATGAGCAGGAGCAACGTTATGAACTAATTATGACTGAGCGTAGAGACGCAAAGTTATTGCTTGCGAGATTTTTCAGGATTCATGCGAAATTTTTTTTGTTGTTCATTTAATGTTTTGTTCGCATGTGTCCGGTGTGTAAGAAAAGCTAGCTCGTGAGTTTATATGTATGCTTTGTGAAAGTGGCAACAGCAAGGGAACGGTTAGGTGGTATCTCCTCCAGGCAGGCGCACTGTGATGTGCGTTTGCGGATGTATAATAAAGAGGTTCCTAATGCAGGTGCAGCACGGCAGTTATGCTTTCGTCTTCTCAAGAGGAATTGACGACTGGCTTTGGCGGCACTAAATTTCGGGAACTAAAAGATAGCGTGAAGTAAAATGCTTCATTTTATGAGTATGATACCTGGTGGGTTACGGCGGATTACTCACGCAGGCACTCGGGTATGCCACGGTGAGCGCATCACTTGACAATTAGTTTTCTTGAAAGCAGTTTGATGGGAAGATTATTATCGGATCGGGATTAGGAGTTTTGGTGAAACCTCAGAGAAACGTCCCGATTGCTGCTTTGTGTTTGGTAATACCGCTTAAGTAAGGTTGCTTTTGGATAATTTGTCGGACTCGACGTGTCTCAGTGCGGGCAGGGTGCTCTCCCGTGCCTGTGGTGGTGTGTATGAATGCTTTTCCCAGAGGGGAGCCACAAGGAACGAGAGGGAAAGAGTCCTTGGCTGAGCGTCATCAGCAGTGGCCTGGAAGACAGCACTACACAGCGACACTTCGAGCAACCTGTGCAGCTGGTCACCCTCAGGTCGCTTCTCCCGCCGGCGGACGAGCTGTTGTGACCGGCGCCGGAGCTGAAGAGGGAGCGGCGCTCCTTTAATCTTCAAACAAGTAACCGAACGACCGGCTGCCTACTGTTAGGACCGGCGCCAGGTCTGACAATGGATCGGCGTTCCTTTTGATGTTCCCTTTTTAGTCGCCAAACGGGTTGGCGGCCTGTGTCCGCCATGTATTGTTCCCCCCTGGCCGGAGGGTGCGGCGTCTTGCCGCCACGACACCGTGAGCAGTTCGGGAGACCACAAGTGCAGCTTCTTTTTTGGAAGATGACGGCGGCGGCGGCGGCCGGAAATCGTCCCGCTAATTGAACGAGTCGTTCGGCGACCATTTGAAGCTTGTTTACGGCGGCCCTTTCGATGGATGCAGTCATCAACTTCAGACCCCTCGCCCAGCGACACCCCTTGACGAGGAGGAGCCACGTTCGTGCCACATGGCCGTGCAGTGACCACGCTTCAATTTTGAACGTTCACGTGGACCGTGCGTGCTCGTCACCCTCGCGGGTAATGTGTGATCCGTGGTTGGACGGTGCCCTCTGTACGCGGTCCCCGATCTAGGGATCTGGGGAGGACAGACCCTTTATAATGAGCCCCCACGGCTCATTCGGTGTGCTTTTTTTCGAGAAGAGAACCAGGCAGAACAGAGCAGAACCGAGCAGAACCATGTAGAACCAAGCACCATGGAGCGCTATGTTAGGAGTCATGTAGAGGCCTGCCACGTTTGAGGGCTCACCGTGTAGGGAGTTCGCAATGTATATATTGTAAATAAACCCTCTTCAAGTCTCTCTTCCTCCTGCCTCGACAACTTCATCCCGGACCTCCGGTGTCTGGAAACCCCGGTCGCAACAGTATACGCTGCGTCCATCAAACGACCCACAGCGACCAATGAATGGACGTTATCAGAGGTTCGCACGTGACTCGACCTCCCGTTATCTGTCTATACATTTTTTTCCCTCCCGCCTGTGGAGGAGTTAGTCCATCCGATCGACTGCGAGAACCGCGCCCGTAGACCAGAAAGTGCGTGCCGCAACGCACAAGCCGCGCTCAGCGTGTAGCGAAAGCACGACACGTGTCGTATATGTATACATCTATCACGAAGGGAATCCAGATAGGGCATGTTGGGGTGAGTGAGCGGTAGCACACGGATCCTGGTCGTGCACATTTCCGGGTGAGGAGGAAGGGGGGTATGTGTACCAAACTACGTCGCCAGAGAGGAGAGTGAAGCGCTCGTCGGGAAAAAAAGACTGGCGACAATCTGGGCAAACACAGGCACGCCCGTGAGAGAGACCCGAGTAAGGGCAACACCTCCTGTGTTGGTAAGGGGCGCATGGAGTAAGAAAGGAGGTGGGGGGCAGGAACCTACAAACTGGTCTTCCTCTTTCCATCCGAGCTTGCATGTGACCACGCGGCGGCCTACTACACTGCGTAGGTGGGCAGTTTTATGTACGTGTGTGTGTGTGGATGCAACGTGAGAGAATGCAAGACCTGGCTATGCGGAGGAATTCCATTCAAGGCGGAAGCAAGACTGGTGTTTGTTTATGTTGTAGCGCGAACGCACGTCCTTTTACCCCGCGGAGCCCCGGCCCTGTCTCTCCGTAACTCCTGCGTAAATGACGCGCCGGGAACACCTTGGCAACCGCGGAATTTCAACTTTTCATTTGTGGTTGGAAAAAGCAGTGCTCCTGCACGCGAGCGCACACGTTTCAAAGTTGAGGAATTGTAAATAACTTTTTTTCTCCTTTTTTTAAGGCAATGGAAGCATTTTGTATGAGAGCTGGAGTTTCAGAAGCAGTGTAAGTTCACAGGGAAAAAAATAGACATTTAAGGCTAGAATTGGTAAGTAAGGAACTACAGTTAAAGCCCGATCTAATGAAAGCCCATTTTAAGAAGTCCCTGTCCTCACCAAAAAATTCCCATTCCCCGGCAAATACCAGTGATGTTAAGTGTTGTCAACGGTTCGAACTGACGAACTAGCTCCCCCCTCCTCCCCCACCCTAGAAAAAAAGCAAAAACCTATTTAATGATGTTTTTCTTGAATTACGGAAGTTAAATAAAAAACATTGATTACTTTACAGACGTTAATACTTTTTTATGCAGGGCAGTTGGTTCATATCACTGAACGGGTAGCACTCCTGCCCAAATGGCGGGAGAGGTCCGACTCAGTACAGGCAAGCGGCAGACTTGGCCCTCCATTCAGATAATTAGGGGCGCCCCCCTCCCTCCCCCCGCCTCCCTCACAGGCGCGCTATGACCGTGGTAGTGTTTGAGTGTCGCTATGCGTTACAATATCAGATATTGAAGCACCTAAAGATCGCTTTCTCGATTTCACGAACTTATTGATCTAACGATATAACTTGAATATGGTGATTAGTGACCACGTGTTAAAACGAGTTTCAGCTATAGTTAGTTTTTAAAAATACGCGATAAAGTTATAATATAAAACTATAAGAAGAAATATATACTAGACGATTAGTTAATCTTACAAGGAAATTCCTTAAGGACGCTGTTAAGAAGAGCGAAGATGTCCTTGAACGCTTAGAGCACAGGGTAAATGTTGGCTTTTACCTGACGGATGGTGCGAACGCCTCATGATACCTAACGATACTTGGTCTTATTGAAAAACTCGGCTCATTGTTTTTTTTTCCAAATTAAGGTAAGATGAAATTCGCAGAAACGATTTCGTTCAGTGTCACTCGCGGCCCAATGAGAGAGAAAGAACTTAGCCCCTTTTTTTAAGATTACACGCTGTTGAGCAAATATTAGCACTTTCAGATAGAGCCGGCTACTTCTTTTCACAGATAAATTAATTCGTGAAAATCACAGCTTATGAAAAAAAACTACAGTATAGAGCACCCAGGGCCCACAGTTCGTGTAAGTCAGTCAACCCATGCATAATTATTGCATATTACACGAGGTCTATTCACGTAATAGCGACACAACAAGCAACACAAAATAGAGTCCAGTCACATAGCTAACTATTGTTCACGCATAAAATGCGGTTGTGCGACTGCGTTTGCACATTTATTGCGATAATCCCACCGTCAACAGCGCAGAAGGTATTCAAGGAGCTTGGATTCTACCCGTGCCTCATTTTGCCAGACAGTCTTGTCATATCGCACACGCATTCCTACGGGATATACAACTCCATCCAGAATTTCAACTTTCTCATGGAGTATGACCTATGCACATGTTGAACTCACGGTTCCAGGCATAGGGTCAAAAGCCCGGCTCTCGTCTCCACCGCTAAAGCAGCTTTCCCTTCTCTTGCTATATGAGAAGTACACTGAGCATACTCATCTATATACTGACGCTTCAACTAAAGTGGATGGGTCTGCAGGGTCGGTGATCTTTCCTACAACAGCGACAACGGTGAAGTTTCGATTATCCCACCAGACATCATCGACAGCTGCGGAACTTGCTGCTCTACGTAGCACAATTAAAGTCGTTAAACACCAATAAGCCAAGAAATGAAGCGTGTTCACGGACTCTAAGGCAGCACTACAGTGTTTGATATTCGCCTTACGCAACTAGTGCTGGAAATTATAGAGCTGCTTCACTACCTCTTCGACGAAGGACACAGAATCACATTTCAGTGCCTTCTAAGTCCCCGCGGCATATTGGGCAACGAACATGCCGATGCAGCTGCTCGATCAGCACACGAAGATGGTGAAGAAGAATCTATACCATTTTCAAGGACTGATGCTTCAATGACAATCCGAAAAATCACTAATGCAGAATTAAAATCCCTGTGGAACGCCGAGTGCTTATACGGCACACGCGAATGCATAGACTGGACACGTCTCGTTGACTCCGGCCTCCGTCTGGACTCTCTCGACTCGAGACAACGGTGCTTTGCCGACTATGGCTTGGTGTCGCCTTCACCAAAGCTTTCGCCTTCCGAATCGGCATGGAAGACAGTGCTGCTTGCGGTCATTGCGGCATCGATGAAACTATAGAGCACGTTCTCTGTCACTGCCCTCGTTACATGGTGCAAATATATACGGCAACTAGCTGCTGCGTCAGCTCGCCTTGACGACAGACCTTTGTCTGAGCAATCAGTGCTTGAAAGGCGACATGATTTGTGTGCTCACAGAAAATCAGAGAAGGCCTTACTGAACATTTTGCGTGGCAGTGGCCTATTGTATAGACTGTAGCACCCAACCCCCCCCCCCTTTTTTTTCTTTTTTTTTGCGCGCGTCTATTTCCCTCTTCGCTTTCTATCCCAACTTTCTTCCCCCTTCCCCCTTCCCCTAGTGCAGGGTAGCAAACCGGATGCTCCATTTTCTGGTTAACCTCCCTGGCTTTCCCTCCTTTTATTCTCTCTCTCTCTCTGTCTCTCTTAGATTCTACCAGCTGACCACTGCTGCGTCCGGCCATATGCTTTCACATTAAATCTCTTCTAGAATATATATATATTATGAAGCTCGGACCCAGAGCGAGACGTCAATAAAACTGCTTCGCACGCCGCGCGTCTGTTTTGATATATATATATATATATATATATATATATATATATATATATATATATATATATATATATATATATATATATATATATATATATATATCTGTGTGTGTGTGTGTGCGTGTGAATGTGTGCGTGTTATACACGCGCATCACGAAAACGCACGGCTCTAGAATTGGCTCGCACGTCTTGGGGATATCTCAGGTTCAAACGGCAATATACGAATAGAGGCATTTACAGAGAGGTCAGTGACAGCTTTATATATATATATATATATATATATATATATATATATATATATATATGGGGGGGGGGGGACCGAATTCGAACGCTCCTGCTTTCTGATGGGCGTGTCAACATCACGTGGCAAACGCGAATCCATATACGCACTGTCCGTTCACCGTCGACCGTTCAGAGATAGATTCGGGTAGCTCGAAGAAGGTCACATCAGAGAGTCTATTGTGCTTGCAACGTGCTCAAATTTGCCTGTTATCTTCGTAGACCAATTCCGTGTTCTGATGTCGTGCGTCTTGCCGTGTAGGCCGGCAATTTCCTACGCCAGGGTGTATTGTAACGCGTAAAATGATTGACGCGACATATTTGTGCTGTATCTGCCCTCGGAGAAGTCGCCTACTGCTTTAGCAGGCCGGTTGCATTTAAGTACAAGTCCGGACAATGAAAGCTTGTTTCTCTGTCTTTTTTTTTTCTTATTGTTTCAAAAGCAATGCGGACCACAAAATGTGCAAACGTTCCTGCTACAGTTGGTTTTTGCTGGATCTTTTAGACCTTTTTAATGTTGGAGGGGGAGGGAGGAACGTTTAGCTACACTCTATGCATGTTCACATGTGCGTTTTGTATGGGTGCGAGTGTATATATATATATATATATATATATATATATATATATATATATATATATATATATATATATATATATATATATATATATATATATATATATAACAGACAGTAATGCCAAGGAATGTACAGGGGAAGTTATTAAAACCAATGGAATGTAAATAAGAAGAAAGAAAAGTGGATGAAAAAATTACCAACTGCTCACAGTTGGTAATTTTTTCATCCACTTTTCTTTCTTCTTATTTACATTCCATTGGTATTAATAACTTCCCCTGTACATTCCTTGGCATTACTGTCTGTTATATCTCACGAGCCCTTAGGTATACACTTTTTTCCCTTATTATATATATATATATATATATATATATATATATATATATATATACAGGCGACACTATAGGTGTCTCGGCCGATTCTCGCCGGTCCAGCAAGTCCTTTCCTCCATGCTACACGCATGCACTCTAGGACTGTAGGACTGCGCGGCGTTGACCTTTTTACTGCCCCTTTTATCTGATCAGACTCGTCTGCTCCAAATTCTGAACCAGCGGGCACTCGGAGCGTGGACGCGTGTGCAAAAGCGCGTCGAAGGCACACGCAGCCTTGAGTGGCGCGGGAAAAAAAGCGAAGAAAGACAGGAGAGATGCGCCAGCGGTTCACGCCAACGAACCGAACAAAGGTGACGTTAAAGCGAAGCCTCCTCTTAGGGCCCTTTGAGCAGCAAGGCGCGGAAGATGGACAGGCGCAGGACGCGCAGCGTGCAGCTTTTAAAAGACGCCGATGCAGCTTTCGTAATCATTGATACCTAGATAGGAAACTATGCAAAAGATGCACGCAGTATATGCCACGAGTACGCAGCAAATCGATTGATGATTGATATGTGGGGTTTAACGTCCCAAAACCACCATATGATTATGAGAGACGCCGTAGTGGAGGGCTCCGGAAATTTCGACCACCTGGGGTTCTTTAACGCGCACCCAAATCTGAGCACACGGGCCTACAACATTACCTCCTTCATCAGAACTGCAGCCGGGATTCGATCCCACAACCTGCGGGTCAGCAGCCGAGCACCTTAGCCACTAGACCACCGCGGCGGGGCCGCAGCAAATTACTAATCACTGGAAAAAAATAGTTATTGTTAACATTCATATGAACGCTTTCGTGACCTTCAAAATACTCCGTTATATACTCGTAGTATACATGTCAATTTGTTGTAGGGGTGTAAAAAAAGCTTATGTGTCCGTTGAACAACCGCATATCCGCCATGTACGCCCGCAGGACGCCTGCTGGATTGCCAATTAGTACGCTCCTTATGGTACTGCGGATGTCCGCTGTACGCCTATCGTCCATTTGCGGATGACCAGTGGGATGACCGAGACATCCAGAAGAGGCTGACCGGTGGACGCCCGTCGGTGTTATGTGACCTCTGGGCAGTTACGTGGTCGGGTCAAGGATGAGCTCGCCCCCCTCCCCTCTTCCCCAGAAATCCAAGTGCGGAACCCTTTAGGAGGCTGCAGACTGTCACACGCTGTGGTCGCTTCATGGCGTATAGCATGTACCATACTGAGCGCACGCTCGCGCCAGAGAGAATTCCTCTTCCTCGTGTTCTTCGGGAGCTTTCGTGATGAAGTCCAGTGGCGGACATTGCTCCTTCTCATGGCTAGGGAAACACGAGAAAATAAATTGCGTTTAAATATTGACAAAGAAAGCAAGCGAGAAATTAGAAAGAGAAATAAATAACAAAAACAGGAAGAAAACATATATAAACGTATAAATGAAGAGAAAACACAGAAAAAAGTGGAAAAGGTAAGAAGAAATGAAGAGTGGAGGAAGAAAAGAGAAATCCAAAGAGAAATAAATGTGGCTGTCCAGCTCCACGCTTCCTTCGGGCCTGGCACCACTAAGGCTAACCTGCCGCCCCCCCCCCCCCTTTTTTTTTATTGCTGTGTGAGTGTGGGGGGGGGGGGGTGAAACTGGAAAAACTACAGGCCTCTGCTTCGTTGTAAAATGCCGCACACCAGTACAACGCTCGCACTATGTAGCCGCCGTCTTACTACCGTCTTACTACTTACCGTCTTACTACTATGTAGCCGCGTTGGAGTATAAGGGGTGATTCGATATAGAAGTAATTTCGTTGTACAGAGGTTCGTCCAATTGAATGAGTGGCACTGAGTGGCAGACGGAAGAAACGGTGGGGCGCATGTCGGAACTGAACTTGGGACGTCATTTATCCGATCGGGACAACTCGCGCAATTAAGAGCTGCACACGGAACAGATAACTCGCAAATGTTATTAATAATAGCAGTGGTTTAGTTTACATCCCGTGACCACGATACGATTATGAGAGACGGCGTATAGTGGAAGGACTGCGCACGTTTCGATCAACTGGTGGTCTACGAAGTGCACCGACAACGCACAGTAGCCGGGCCTGCAAGTGCGCCGCCATCGAAATTCGACCACCGCGGTCGGGATCGAACCAACGACCTTCGGCCTAGCAGCCGAGCACCCTCCACTTGCAAGGGTCAAGACATGCAAGTGAACGAACGAGTGGTGATTTTAACGGAATATCAAAGTACCCCCCAAAAATGGCGTAAAACTCATCACAGTGGTAAATGTGGTGCGTACGCGCCATGGTTGTATAACAAGTTGTATAAATGTGATATATTTAATTTCAGAGGTTTCCTTAGCGGCGGCTTAACCGAGGAACCGCTAAAAGCGAGGCCGCCGGAAACACGTGATTGTGATGCCTTGTCAGCACGCCCCACAATTATTTGGGAATCGACCCGATACTCTATCGGACGAGCGTCGTCGTAAGTGGCAACGGTTATCGCGGGGACTTTTTTTTTAATTACCGGCCTCGTTGAATTCGCTCAATAAAGTATGATCGACGACACGGCACTCAACCCGTCCCCTTGGAAAGTATACAGCAAAGTATGCCTCTAAATGTCGCGTGTTTTGTAATAACGTAAACGGTTATTCACGTTATGCGGATTCAGTAATACTACCCAAAGAAAAAAAAGAAGACAAAAAATCACCAGCGTGCGAAGCAAAAGTACAGAAAAAAAAAACTTCAAATGAATTTATACGAAACACACTAAACTACAGATTGAATGGATATGTGATCGTGCTGAATGTAACTAGAAAAATAGTGTACACGAGACTTGTGCACATTCGTGTTAACAATACTATAGCATGACCTACAATCCCGGCGTACAAAAACAAGCATATGAGCTACAAAAAAAAAACGGCGGTAAAAGGAAGACGGAAGAGTGCGATGAAAATATCCGTAAACAAAGGCACTAGAACATCTAGCCCACAGAAGCTAGAAATACGGGGCTACATTGCAACTTTAAGTTCTAGGCTTGCCTTGAATAAGACAAGTCTACTTGTCGAAACGTCGGCTAGAGCAAACAACCCCTATTTCCGCATTTTTTGTTTTTTTAGCATAAACTACCGTTGCCTATCGCTTCAGAGTTTATACATGATAACGTTCCTCGTATTCGACGGGCTCTGGATGCCCAAACTTGTTACAGTGTGCCCAGGTGAATCAGAGCGACGTTTTATCTCTAGCGCCTGCAACGCTGTTCCTCTCTCAGCGTTATCCCGCTATCGCCACAGAACACTATGCATCAATCAATACGCGTATTCTTCGCTTCCTGCCCATTTTTCAAGTATTTCGCCACAGAGATTCCTGGTGTCATCTTGGAGCCGAGCTTAAGCACGACTCTCTTTCATCTTATTTCTTTAGATTAAGCCGGTTCTTCGCATATGCCTGTTTCCTCGTACAGCTTAACCCCCCCCCCCCCTCCCAACACACTTTGTCATTTATTACCTCTTTTGTCTTCGAATCAGAAGGCGCCGACACACACACACACACACACACACACACACACACACACACACACACACACACACACACACACACACACACACACACACACACACCAGCGCGTAAGAGTGCCCAGCCAGAGAGAGAGGGAGAGAACATATTAATAAAGAAAAAAAAAAGAGCGAGGGCGATCTGAGGTCCCATCATATATAATCCCGCATGCACGATGCGAACTCGTACACGCCGATGGACCGACCAAGGCAGCAGGTAATAACAACTACCGGCCCGGCAGCGATGCAGGCGGGGGCAGCGAATGGCCGAAGTGGCGGGAATCAGAATAAAAAAAAGAGAGAAAAATGCCTGGAGAGCAAGGCGGGGAGGGTTGGAGGGGGGGGGGTCGCATCTTCGATGCAGTGGAAACCTGTTTATGGACGTCGAGCGACGAGGACAACACGCTGCTACACTTCGACCGAAGCGTGGGGCCTCTGCTCTCATCTCTATATGCTCTATTAGATGACCCCCCCCCCCCCCCAAAGCACTCCCCACGCCTGAGCAGCCCGCTACACACTATCTCATGCTATCTCTCTCTCTCTCTCTCTCTCCCGTCTCTTTTCGTGCATGATTTCCGTGGACAAAGGCTGCTTCCGGTGGCGGTGCAAGGACCTATAGCCCCCCCTCTCCCCCCGTCCTCCTCAGTCCTTTTGTACTTTAGATCCCCATCATACTTTTCTATCCCCCCTACCTCCTCTCCGATTTCTTCCATCAGATCATTGCACAGTGTTTCAATTTAGATGCCATCATCTGTGGTGTAGTGGCACAGTCGAGGGATCGGGCCCTGATGGCGATGTCTGGATCGTATAATGTTCCGCCTCCTCTCCCCCTCAGCCTTCGACGACTCCCCTCCTCTCTCTGGTAGAAAGGTAGATAGGCAACGAAAGCGGTAATGCACGTTGCATTCGGTTTGCCACTCGATATAGGGGAAAGAGTCCTGTACCGGGGTTGGGAGTGAGAGAGGTGGGTCATTTGTTTGGATGGCTTGAAAGAGAGCCCCGAGGTCATTCCGTGTTTCTGCGCATAGGAAAGCATCGCGAAAGAGGGGGAGAGAGGAAAGAGAGAGAGCACGCCGGCCATTACGTCATGTGACGCGCCGTATTCCATTAGACGGGCTTCGATAGCGCCCGCATGCGAAGTAGGCCGCGCCAGCGTAGAGTAAATGAGAAAAGGGTGTTACGCGTGGAGTCCGATTTCCACTCCGCGGCAGCAACCGTCATTGTGATTAGCATCCCGCTCCGTCAATGTCATGTACCTGCTACGTTGCGTTGTGTTTGACTATAAGGACACGGCCTCCGAAACGTATACTCATTTCCGTAATGAAATTACCCACCCTGGCATTCACGGCTCGGCGTTCTAACTAAGAGCAAGCAATTTCTCCGCTAAAGCATAACAAATAAAAAATGGCATTGTCAAGGGTGGCATGTCAAGGGTGGCATTGTGGCATTGTCAAGGGTGGAACTGTTGACCAGGGCACTGGCGTAAATCGCAAAACACTCCCTTCAAGTGTCTCCCGTTGGGACTTATCTTTCAAACGTGATGTTTGAATTGCTCGACAGTTAAGTATAACACATTCAACATTTTAGATGCGGAAGCATCTTATACTCGCGCCTTGTAGTGCGCCGTCCGCGCCGTCCGCGCCGTCCGCGCCGCCCTAGTTGAGCTAATTCATTACGTCTGATACAATAATCACTCGTTTTCTGCTACTGCAATATTCACGCGTTCATCAAGTATAAGGTTATTTGTTGCACTTCAAAAGCATACATGTGTCCGAGTTAAAACGGTCAAAGTTTCACATTAAATGCACCAGGAAGGTAAAGTATTGGTACGGAAACCAGTAACACAAACATGAGCTTGTACGGTAAAGTTAGCTATTTAAAACCTACGCGAGCGTCGGTGCACACTGAACCATGCCTGTGTATTCAGGCATGTGTCTAACTCTGTTACCAGCCACTAAACTGTTTTAGCGGGACGGCTCAGTGCTCTCCCATAGTTGAGTACGAAGTACTCAAAATCGTTCAACATATTAGATGCGGAAGCATCTTATACTCGCGCCTTGTAGTGCGCCGTCCGCACCGCTTCTCGAACATTCGACAGCTGACGCGCGCGCATGCGCCGTCGCCCACCATCTGTGCCGCGCGCGCTTCTCCTTCGAGAACATTCGACAGCTGACAGCGCATGCGCCGTCGCGCCGTCGCCATCTGTGCCGCGCGCGCGCTTCTCCTTCGAGAACATTCGACAGCTGACAGCGCATGCACCGTCGCGCTGTATATATACTCAAGGTCGGCGCTCGCTCGCTCAGTTGCCGCTCGTCCGTTGGTTCGTCGCAATAAATAAAACACCGCCCTTTCGCATACGTGCCGTACGTGTTCACTCATACCCCATTTCACAACCACGTTAACCAATTTAGCCATCGACCCAAGTAAGTCGCAATTTAACACCCGTTAACCAATTACATGCTTCCGCATCCTCCTCAGTGTTCCCCCGAGGGAAGCTGCGGGCAATTTTTTTTGTTAATGCCTGTTTATACTGTAGTGAGTGAGATAGTATATAAATCGCAACTGGCGCTCAACCGCATCCGGAGAAACCTCAACATAACACTATAGCTGGGAAGCCACTTTCTTTTTCATTGTTATTTGAAGCATAATTGTAATTTTTTATATAGGTAAAACTAAACAGCCACCATGACAAGAGGTCTCTCGTTGTGGTTTTTCTGTATTCACGCCACTGAATAATAAGATAACTTGTTTTGGGACCATAATTCATCTACTGTTTTTGCACCAAGCTTACTTCCCTAATCACATCCGCCCCGGTGAAGCATTGGTTACGGTGCTCGGCCCAAAGGTCGTGGGTTCGATGCCGGCAGCGGCGGTCACGTTTCGATGGAGGCGAAATGCGGAGGCCCGCGCACTGTGCGATGCCACCGAACGTTAAAAAAAAAACACCAGATGGTCAAAATTTCCGGAGCTCTCCGCTACTGCGTCTCATGATAATATCGTAGTTTTGAGACGTAAAATACCACGTAATAGTATTATTATTACTCCTTCGGCTAATCACAGGAGGAGGTGTATCAAGAGCTTATCAAGTAGCGGAGTTGCGGCCTTGTTGACCAAAGTATCATCTCTTTCTTCCTCAGTTTTCGTAGAACTGATTTCCTATTTACATCAGACCACATATGCTATTCATGTTTTGTATGAAGAGACACCCTCGATGACGTCTTACGAGCGATAGAGCCGAGTTCGAGCTTATGGGTGTAACTTCGCGTACTTGTTGGTTTTGTAATGAACCACAAGCGTACCGATATAGTGGAATGGGTATCTGATCAGGAATGGCTCGAAACGTGGTTTGAAACAGTAAATGGTGCAATTTACGACCATTATCTCCTCCGCTTGCAAGATACAAATAGACACGTGCTAGCTTAAAGGGGCACTAAAATGAAATAAATAATGCACTCATAACTTTGCTGTAATTATTTTACCATCATGGTATAATTATTGCAAGAGAAAATTAAGGCAGAGTGTTATGCACGAATTTAGCGCTAAAACTTTCACACGTAAACGTCGGTGTAATGTTAGGAATAAAAAAAAAACGCTAGGCCTGCGAAAGCTGGAAAAGCGGGTGACTGCTACAACCACACTTGCTGGGTACCCACTACGCCATGAATAATCATCACTTTTGTGTAGTAGGCCGGTATTCACTGTGCTATCCCTCGTCATTCTTCGGAGACGCGTGGTTTCCGCTACACGCTTGCTAGGAATTTTCTGCAATTTTTTTCAATGCAGTGGCTAGCGACAATGAAGAATTATGCGCCACAGTTAATAGGTGACCAATTAAGAACAAGCTTTTGTAATGTGTTGGAGCATTGGACAGCCCACCTGTTACGCAATTCACATTGTGTGATGCCTGGTTGTTCCTGTGATGTTCTAAAACGTTTTATTACTCATATTAATGCTATCCATTTCCCAACATCAAGCCTGCCTAAGGCCAGTTTGGAAACGAGTTCCAAGAACCGGTGTGGTACGCAGCGGACCGGGGTTCAAATCTTATTGTGTCCTTGGTGTTTTTTTTTATTTGCAGAGATTTCTTTTTTCTCTTATTTCTCGCAATACTGGTTACGGACGCCGGCGGCGGCGGACAACTACGACGCTGCACGTGAGCCATGTTCTGATCTCATAACAGCTTCCAGTGTAATACTTTTTGAGTATTTTGGCCTCATTGGTTCAGCGAAATTGTTGCAGTGTTCAAAGGGTGCCTCGAAATACAAAGTAAATTTTACCGATAAACGATCACGTAGGCTCTAGTAGACGTCGTCAAGATTTATGACGTCACGGCGAGCTGGTGTGAGAACTTCAAGGTGACGTCACCACCTGTATTTCTCTTTATTCGCGCTTTCTCGCCTACCAAGCATCTTTTCGCGATAAGAGCGATGTTTTCGGTGCTGTGCAATTGTAGTTCACTAATACGAGACATACTGATTTACTCTTTAGTGTCCCTTTAAGGGTGCCACTGCCACATCGTCACAACTAATCAACGTGGATTCGATAGACAGCGGACAATCCAGGTCAAGTCTGTTCGCGCCACGAACACGTCACGACAGGTTCGCTCTCTGCCACGACAGCTGACTCATCGTGCCAAAAGAAACCAGGTGCGCCGATAACGGCGCCACGGTTATTTTGTATTTACAGACACGGGGCTCCCCACAGGGCTGGTTGCAAAAGAAGAAGCATACAGAGGGGCACAACTGATCCCCTTTCTTGGGCAAAGAAATGCACTCTGCATTGCACATACTTTGCTCCCTCGCGCACTTTCTCGTGAAGCGATGACTCACACAGGGCTAACCACCCTACGAACAAGGAGAAGCCAACACGAAAGTAAACATCGCAATGAGGAGCAAGGGCAGTATGCATACAGCCACGGGCACAGTTAGAGACACCCGTCCTTCTCTGTTGGCTGGAAATTTGTATGTGTGTGTCGGGGGGGGGGGGGGGGTGCTTAGAGGGCATAGGGAGGGAGTACAGTGGCAGACGCGTCCTTTTATCCTTTTACTTTCGTCTTTTGTCGTTCACAATCATCCCCCCTCCCAATCCATCCCCCACCCCTGTAGTCCCGACCATTTTCGCCGTGCAATTCGAGGCCGCGCCTTTCACGCCTGGGTAACCCACACATGATCTTTTCCTCACGGTCCCCAGCTGCAGCTGGCCGAGCCTGAAGGAAAGAAATGCCCAGTACACAGCAAGCGGTCGTGAGTTTGGGTGAAAAGGTCGAGCTGCCGTGAAGATAAAGCTGGATAAAGAAAGCAGAGTGAAGGAAGAAAAAGGCGTTCTTTCGGTGAGCGAGAAAGGGAGGTAGGGGAAACCGAACATTACACCCCGTTGTTGCTAGTTTCGTGCAGCGTTACCGGGTAGCGGATAATATACGGCGTGCTACTCGTGTGTGCTTTGAAATGTTACAAAAAGAAATGACACCAGAAAAGCAGCACCTCCCGAGTCTGCGACAACATACAAGCACGGCTAAAAGCCAAGTAAACAGCTGAGAATCATAACACCAGTATGAGAAGGCCACCTCTTACCCAACTTGACGGAACGCTTAAACCACATGTATATACATATTAAACATTCAGGTTGAAAGAGCAATTGAAGAAGTAGGGTACAATACAATTATTGACTCAATATGCGCGCTCGATATATATCGATGCATATCAGTTATTTGAAAGCGAGCTATACGAGCGCAAGGTTGCACTGAAGTCCAAAGATTTTCCCCAGTTTAGGTTGCACATACGCGGTTCAATCGCCCGCCTTGATTATTGTCATTACGCGGTAAGTGACAGATTGGTTTTGTTTGGTATGCATGCACTGCCACTCATCATTCGACGGCAAATCACAATGACATGGCTTGAATTAGGAGAGCACTTTCTTGGGTAGCCGTAAGAAGTTTGAGATATCCTTGCACGTGTTGCAAAAGTCTTCTCATCGGATTGATTAGAATTCAAGGAGGTTTACCGGGTCGTAAGCTGGTATATTATATCGTGGAGGGTGGGGGGTGGGAGGGCAGCCATTTATACGACTCCACTTTGTGTATGTTCGTGTCTGAGTGCGCCTATGTCAGGCCCGCAGCTATGAGATTTCTTGGAGGGGGTGGTACTTGCTGAAGACTGACTACTTTACAAAAATGTATTTCTGTTGCTTATTTTCGGTAAACCACCCCTTCCATCACAATTTCGGGGGGTGGGGTGGGGGATGGTGTAGGGCACCACGTAGCTACTGACCTGGCCTATGTATACATCACTGGCGTAGCCATGGGTCATGGCTTGCGGGGTTCAATGCCTGCCTCACATAATGTTCCATTTTACGTGCGTAAACATGCACGCACGCATACAAACACACGCACAAATATACATAAAGAACAAATAAGCCCCCTCCCATCAAAAAAAAATTATGATTTCGGGTTCCTGACCCTGACACTTAGGCTATGCCAATGGGCCTCCGACGAGGCCTCAGCTATACCATAGTAGCATCCATGCACGCTGCACGGTTACTGGCGGTCTCCTGACTTCGATGCCCGACGTTTTCCAATACGCCGGTTTTCGCAGTGTTTTCGACCCTTTCTCGTGTGACATTACGCAGATATTCGGGGACGTACATCTCCGATAACAACCCAGCTGCGAGGCGGTTGCCACGCGGGAACAGCGGAGGAGAGATGGAGGATCCTGTCTGGAACTTTTCCCGCGCTTTCAGCGATGCACCGGGACAGAGAGGGGGAAGAAGGGGAACAATAATAAACATATAATCTTGCTTTTCCCGAGACTCAAGAGAGCACGCATGGGACGCTTTACGTCATCACTTGCATGTCTTGACTTGAATAAGTATACGGTTAATCCGTAATTTCGATTTGGATAGGGGCGGGGGGGGTGAGTTAGTACTTCTCTCTAAGAAGCGAGGGATGTGGGTTGGTGTGGAAGAATTTTCGGGGGTGTCAAAAGGGGGGGGGCGCTTAGTGGGGTGATGATGTAGGTCGGCATAAATCCCTGTGAAACAACAACAACAAAACAACGTTAGATTCTCTATCATATACCACCAAAAGGAGGCGATCCGTTTATTGGCAGGAATAAGTGTTGTGACTTCGTTCGTTGTAGTTTAGGAGGCATTTGTTATACGTGGAGAACGTCAGCGCGATGGCGTGCTATAAGAAGAGAGAGAAAAAACATTTAGAAAACAATGTTCCGAGCGTGGCCCGCGGTGTCACCCTAAGGTGGGAGAGAGTCCAGGAACCCTCTGGCTTCGACTGCCCTCTTGGCCCTGGCGACGAGTTGTCGCTGGTCTTCCAGCTCCTCGAGGACGAGCTTGGCGTCCCACGTTTCCATTAAGAAAAAACAAAAAAGGAAAAAAAGAGAAGAAAGAAATAATTGAACAAACGGAGCCAGACGATTGTACGTTTACAATCCGACGCAGTAGTAAGAACATAGGAAGTAAGTGGTTTGCAGTCGTACGGCAGTGTACCTTGCGCATGGTCGTTCACGGGGCTTTGTTTCGGAGGGTGCAAATACGTTTTGCATCGCTACTGGAGGAGGGGCCGAGCGTTAGTTTAGCTTAAGTGGCGGGGGGGGGGGGGGGGGTGTACAAGTATATGGCACGGCTTGAGGGGGGTAAGTGCCTCTTTTGCGCTCAACTGCGAAGCCCATGACCTTGAGTGTCTACCACAGAGCTACACTGTTGCCTCAAGACGTTGCGTGCTGCCACAGGTGTAATTCTTGTGCACCGCGCGCGAGCCACATACGTTGGCATGCATGGTGTACATGCGAAATCAGCTGGTCACGTATTCCGAAAAGGACGGAGAGGAATGGAACAAAAGGCCATGTTTTACCGTGAATACAAAGTATTTCGCGAACCAGTCGGTCTCGCTGGTAGGCAGGTGACGCCTCCTTTGCCGTATCACAGCATAACACCTAAATTATAGTACTGAAAAACCGGCTTTCGTGGGTGGTCTCGCTGATCGTGCGTCTTTGACAGGCGCATCGCGGTACGCTAATCAAACGGCCTCGTACGTAGGTACGTCCTGCGTCGATTATGTACAGAGGTGTAGCCAGACAACTATTTTCGTTGGAGAAATGGTTGATTCTATCCTCTTCATATCCCCCCCCCCCCCACCACGAAAAAAAATCACGGTGTTCAAACACAACGCACAAGTTCCCTGCATCCCCATTATGCCAATGCATAAGGCTGATTTTGCCTCTCCCCCCTCCCGCCAGTCTTAGTGCCTCCCTTTCTCCAAAGTGAATGAGGGGGCAGCACCCCCCCCCCCACTGCCCTCCCATGCGCACGCCTATGGAAGGTTGCACCCCTGCCATAACCAAAACGAACGAAAGAAGGGTAATTGCGATCTAGGAGTTTGTTTTTGTTAGACACAATCATTTGAATTAAGCCAGCAGATGCCAATAGTCCAACTGTCCACGGCTTGAGTTAAACAAAGGAACGCACAGGAGGAGTTATCTGCAGTCTTGCTTTAAAAAAGTAAAGTGTCATAACTAGGAGATTAATGGCGTAAACGGATAAACAGAACCCGCAATCTACGCATCACATGGCGTAGCAGGGGGAGGGGAGGGAAAAAGTCAACCCTCCGAAAATTTTCAAAATTTCACTAGGAGATTAATGGGGTAAACGGATAAACAGAACTCGCAATCTACGCATCACGTGGCGTAGTAGGGGGAGGGGAAAAGTCAGCCCTCCAAACATTTTCAATTTTTCACGTGTATATATACAGGCACACATGCAAACGCATACACGAAGATACATGAAGCGTGGTTGAACCCCCCCTCCCCCTTTCCCACGATATTGTAGAAACATTCGCTACGCTACTGGAACTCAATCATGATCCAGCTTCCAGTTCCACATACAGTTGAACTTGCAGTATGTGGATTGTAGAACACGAGTATGTTCGAATGGCTTGTGTACGGCCAGAACACTTGAACCTTCAGAAACAATGCAAAAAGGCGCGTAAGTGCGTCCTACAGTAGCCGGCGCCTCACCTCCACAGGAGCTAAATGCAATAAGGAAGGAGAGGGGGTGGCAAGGGGCTGCCTCCACCTCCCACGTAGACACCTGGGGGAGGGGGGATATGACTGCTCTCTACTGCGGCGTGCCTCGCCGTCATATTGTGCTTTTGGTACGTAATACCGCGTAATAGCCGTGAACCCATGCTATTTCATTATTGAAATTGCCGCGCTAGTGCCTGTGGAACCTGTCCTGCCATCTAGCGCATTCTAACCAAAAAACCTTCATGACTCAGTGAGTACCAACATCTTTACGAGACGCTAAAGCGTTACAAACAATTTTATATAATTTTTTATTCTGAATAGTTTTATGAAAATTATTCCCTTCCACTATTCTGGCCAGTTACGTTATGCGACTGTCGTCCTTGAGTCTTAGCTACAAACACGCCCTTCCTCCGTGGCTACAAATCTTAAAGAGCTACAAATCTCAAAGGTTGTACTTTTGCACCTTTCTACAGTAAATGCAGCAAATTTATCACAACAAGCGTCTATTTTATTTTAATTTTGAGAACAATAAAAAGAAAAAGATGTCGCGATGGCAACGGTGTGGTTTTCCTTAGATTCGTTATATTATAATACAAATTCATTCTTACACAAACTTGTAATGTTCACAGAAAAAGTACATTGCCCCATCCTCCTGAGTGGGTGTGAGTCATGAATCCAAGAACCAAACAAACAAACAATACATCCCATCTTTACGAGTGTCTTAGAGCAGGACTCTGTTTCACATTGGCAGCGCCATCGTCAGTTCACCTTCTCGTCTGCTGCTGCTGCTGCGTTTGTTGCTTTGTTGATCAGTGTTTTCATTGATGCTCACTCAACACTATTTCACGATGCTCAACAGGAGAAGAAAGCTGTTGCTTTTAAAAAAGAAAATCATTCTTTTAAAGCTGCTGGAAAAGCAGCGACAAGAGAGGCGGCGTGTTTGGGTCCGGCCAGCGATCCTTGAACGCAAACAGAGGAGTCTCTACTACACCGCGGTAACTATCCATTCTTTTGTGCCAACTTGCTTTCATTTATGTTGCGTAAAAAGAAATATAAGCATAGAAACATAAACTCAAAGCAGGCCACGTAGACAGGACGGGCGCTAGACGTCAACTAAGGCTGCACGGCGCGCTTGTCATCCCCATCCAGGACGGGGTAGAGAAGAAAACAATGCTGTGTATGTATCTTCTCTGTCCTGTCCTGGATGCGCTATTTATGTGATGCTAGACATCAAATCGCCCTTTCAACGTGTCCTTTGTTGTGTCTATTTTTGCGCTACCGTAATCAATGCAAGTTATCCCAACCAACTAGTCCGCATTACTGTATTTTGTGCCGTCACTACGCTATAGATAATTGAACATACAGTGATGGAAGTGCTGTTCCAATCGCTCCAAACTGCCCTAAAGGAGGAGTGCTGCTACATGCTACCCCAAACTGTGATTGCTGTTAAGCACTGCCTCGAACCTGCTCTCAAACGGGACTAATAAAGTGCAGACGAGATACTTCAACCGTGTGACCAACTGGCAAGCCCCTAAAGCAACCAGAGACAATCTGTATGCTATCATCCCGGATTGCTAGCATGCAGCCTTTTCGGCTCTGGTCTCATTTATGCAAGAAGTACTGGTACTGCGTTAAGCGCGTGGCTCATTTGGCGGTTTATTATTATAATACTTATTATTATTATTATTATTATTATTAATTTGATTTGCAAGTTAAGTAGGAAAATTACAGATTTATTTGATCTCATGCCGATTCAACTGCTGTTTTGATTGATTTGTGGGGTTTAACGTCCCAAAACCACCATATGATTATGAGAGACGCCATAGTAGAAGGCTCGGGAAATTTCGACCACCTGGGGTTCTTTAACGTGCGCCCAAATCTGAGCACACGGGCCTACAACATTTCCGCCTCCATCGGAAATGCAGCCGGGATTCGATCCCGCGACCTGCTGGTCAGCAGCCGAGTACCTTAGCCACTAGACCACCGCGGCGGGGCAACTGCTGTTCTGGCAATAGTTATTTGTGACCACGATTACTGTTATAATGTGTACTCAGCCTTATTGGCATGATATCATTTCTGCCATAGGTTTTAAATATAGGTATATAGCTTATTTCACGTTGCACCATCTTTTTCATTTATTGCTCCTTGCACATTGATTATTGTCTGCAAAATATCTTTCATAGTAAATATTGGTAATTATGAGGTGCTTCAGCAATGCTTTGAACACCAGGAGTAGTAAAGCATATTTTTCCATCTGTTACTAAAACATCAGCAGCTGCTCCGAACCACCATTTTTTTGTGCTACAAAAAGTGACAAGTCATTCACACCACTGCATAGAGCAGAGGTTCATGTTATAATTATGATTGTTGGTGATCCTGTCTTTTTTTTTTTTGACATTTCAGATGCGTCGACTTCATGAGGGAGATTACGATCCTTTCCTCAAACTGCATCGCATGACACCACGGCTATTCGACGCTCTGCTCTCCTTTGTGGAGGACGACCTAACTCGGCAACATTTGGTCAGGGAGCCGCTGGAACCAGGAGAGAGACTCGCAATAACATTGAGGTTGGTTGCATTCACATACAATCTGACATTTTTTTGTTATTTTTTTTCCACAACACCCCAGTCTATGCACAGATACGACCCAGCATGCCTCTTAATCTCAGAGTATTTCATTCTGGGCATGGTTCTGATTCCCAACTCTGACCAAAACTCTACCTAATCGGCAGAGGGCATCACGAAAAAAATGAAAGGAGCAGATTGTTGCCTGGTAGCAAGCGCATCACTACATACTCCCAGTTCTCACTAAAGGGACTGAAACATAAAGGATAACAAAGCACCGAGAGAAGCAGTTGAGCACCGTGTCACGTGCAATGGAACACGAAAATTATAGGAATACACTAAAAGATAGAAAGACTGCAGAATGGGTCAGAGAACGAGCAAGGGTAACAGATATTCCAATCGACATCAAGCAAAAATAGAATGGACCTGGGCTGGCCACAGACAGACAACCGTTGGACAGAGATTCGGAATGGACGGAAAATGATGGATAGAAGTGACAAACGCCATTGAGGAACGCAGAAAGTTCTACGTGGTGACGAAATTAAGTTCGCAAGCATAAAATCGAATCAGCTTGCACAAGATGAGCAAGCTGAAGACGATTTGAAGAGGCCTTCATCCTGCAGTAAACATAAACAAGCTGCAAACGATGATGATGAGCAAGTGTCGATGCCAGTGCCGTATGTTTATGTTGTCCCGAATACAAGAATGCTTCAGATTGATGCCATGTTTAATACAGGGCACACGCAAAGTGCGACGAGCTTGGTAGAACTGACATTGTCAACTAGCTTCAGTCAGAGAGAGCTAAAACAGCAGAAATTGACTAATGTCAGTCGTCATAATCCATGCTAATAGCGTATCAAAAACTCAAACACACTCACTTCCTCTATGGTGTGAAAACATGCCAAGCGTGCCGACACGCAAGCTGCATGCGTAAAGGAAATTGGAGAGGCTACCATTGTCATTTGCAAAATGCATCAAGCGTCGGAATGCACGCCCATGGTGCCTGCGTGACATTTCTATTCAGGCAAGCAAATGTGCCATGGTGACAAGACTTGTAAGCCCTTGCACTAGAAGCCAGGAAAAGCTTAAAACTGGCTGTCAGAACATATTCATTTATATCTATCTGGTGTGCGTATGCTCTGACACGTTTGCCACAGAAATGCTATTTGCAATAAAACATAAGCTTTAATTTAATTTACGATGATGCCGTGCCTTCTTTTTGCAGTTACCTAGCCACAGGCAAGGACATCAGAGAAGTCGCCAACGCTTATCTCGTGGGAACTGAAACTGCACGCAAAACCATTCACGACACCTGCCGGGCGATCTGGACTCGTCTGAGTCACCGCTTCTTGAAGGTAAGTTACTCGAAATTATTGCCAGTCCCGAATACACATTTCGCACAAACCAATGGTTTGTGGTACAAAGTTTCTAAGTGTTAATCAACTCCCATGTGCTGCGCAGAAAGCATTCTTTCTATCATTGCAGATATATAGCTAAGCTCAGACAGGATATACAGATGTAAGGCTGCATGCTTTATCTTTAAATGCCTCAAGTGCCACAGACAGACTCGCTTACAACTCGCAATGGCTCGAATGTACAAGCTCCTGAATTAGAATGATGCGCTTAATACGGCCATGCAAAGTCATTTTCATTTTACCCCTGCCTTTAACAGACCCATGATGGCTACATTGCCAAGGTGTTTTAAAGAGCTTATAAACGACTCTGAGTTTTAAGACAAAAGAGTGGTTTCGCCTCAATTTATTACAAGTGCTATCTTCTTCTTGCCACTTATTTATGCATATACACGTGGACAGTGTCACAACTTTGTGTTGAGCCTATCAGGATTTTGAAGTTCTTGGCTACACTTGTTATCTTTGCTTTTGCTGTGGGAAAGACACAAAACAAAGCAAGATCAGTTGATAGTGCATGATAGTAGTAGTAAACAACTTTATTAAGGCAGCTGACGGTTTCCTAAGTGGCGAGGGCTGTCAGGCCATGCCTGGTCGCCACCTCGTCAGCGCGTTTGATGGCCCGGAGCTGGGTGTCCAGGCTTGTGGTCGTGAGGATTCTCTCCCAGGCCTCACTTGAAGGTGACTGTCCTAGGAGGTTTGGTGGGGGAGGGTCCTTGCTGCATCCCCAGATGATGTGATCCAAGGTTGCGGTCTGGGTCTTGCAAAGGGTGCACGTAGATGTGAATAAGGCAGGGTATATGTGCCTGTATATGTACGGGGAAGGGAATGAGTTCGTTTGAAGCCGCCGCCAAGTGATTTGTTGAGCTTTGTTTAGTTCCGGGTGCGGGGGTGGTCTGGTTTGCCTTGATAGCTTGTAGTACTGTGTGATGTCGTGAAAGGTGATGAGTGCTTCAGTTGCTTCGATATCGTGGTCCGAAGTCTGGCCCACCGCTCGGCATACGAGTCCTCGAGCTTGTCTGTGGGCGGCTTCGTTACCCGGGTTTCCTGCGTGCGCTGGGACCCAGATGAGTTGGATTAAACGAGGATCGTCATCGTCGGTGCTGCTGGCAGTAGTGTCGCCTGAGGCGTTGCGTGCCGCTCGGGGCAGAGGACGGAGGATGCGCGCCGTGGTTGGGGAAACAGTGCCCCGGGCAAATCGGATGATAGCAGATTTGGAGTCACTGATAATTGTTTCAAAACCGGCCATTGCGGCGAGTGCTATGGCAGCTTCTTCGGCCTCGGTTGGGTCTTGTGTGCGTATGGAGCCGGCGCACCTCGTGGTAGGCTCTATATCGACTGGGGTACGTTTCGACGAGACGTTGATTGCAAAGGCTTGTTTGGGGGTTGGGTAGCTTGCCGCGTCGACGTGAGCCACTTTTGTGTTCGTACCATAGGTATTGTGAAGGTTTCTGGCGCGGGCTGATCGTCTACCGTCATGAATGCCGGCCAGCATGTTTTTCGGCAACGGCTGCACAATGAAGCGCTGTCTGAGGAGAGGCGGTAGCGAGATCAAGTCTTGTCCGCTTGGTGACGAGGGAATTCCGATACGTTGAAGTATCCATCTTCCGGTTTTACTACCACGCAATCGTTCAATTTGTGCAGTTCGGTGAGCCTCGATAAGTTCATCTATTGTATTGTGAATTCCAAGGCTGAGGAGGTGCATGGTCGATGTGGTGCGGGAGAGGCCCAAAGCGATCTTGTGGACTGTGCGAATAAGTCTGTCTACTTTTTCTTTTTCAGCCTGGAGGAGTCGTAGGTACGGTAAGGCATAAGTTATTCTTGTGGTTACGAAGGCGTTTAACAGCTGGAGAAGTTCCTTTTCTTTCATGCCGTGTTTCCGCGCAGAGATTCTTCCTAACAGACGGGCAGTCTGAGTGACGGTGACCGCAAGCCTCTCTAGTGCGACGGTATTGCCCCTGCCGGCTTGTACGTAAAGGCCGAGTACCCGCATGATAGTGCATGATAGTCATGCGAGACAAGGCTGAATGGATGTGCTACAGCATGACAAAGCAGTGGAGGAGACAATTGTTTATTGGCCTCCCTCATAAGGCCCATTGTGAGAGCTTGCTTCTAGGGCTTTGTGAATGTGCTGTGAGGGCAATATTCATAATGTCAGGTATTCCTAACAGAAATACTTTTTGCAAAAGATTGATGACTGTGCTTTTCATCCTTCTTTGATAAACAATTGCAGGTGCCGACGGCAGAAGACTGGCTCAAAATAGCTGACAACTTCGAGAAGAGTTATCAGTTTCCCAACTGCCTGGGTGCTGTTGGTGGTAGGCACGTTACAGTCGTCACCCCTCGCCAATCGGGCTGTGGATACATGAACCACAAGGTAAGTATATATGCTGGGCAGTATCTGTGTAATGACGATTTACCCAAGTGAGCACTTGCGCATGCAGAGTGCCGCTTGTCAAAATCACGGAGTATTTTACAAAGATCTTAACAGTTGATTAATTATGTAAAGTTAGGCTCTTGTAAAATTCTAATGTTTTTAATATTCAAATCAATAATGCAATATTTAAATTTGCTTTGAACTGCATTTAAATTATTGAACATTTTGAATTATTCAAAACAAATGAATAGATGCGTATTAATCTGCATGTAACATTTTGTAAAGGTGATTTTACTGCACTAGAGTGGTGCTAAGCCATGAAAATACCTATTCAAGTGCATATTAGTTTGTGTGTAACCTTCCGCAAAAGTGGTTTCACTGCAGTGAAGTGGTGCTAAACCGTGAAAACGCACATCCAGAAGAAATCTACACTGCCTTGAAGCTCCATTTCGAAGTTAAATGAGGATATTACCCTCACAGCGATCAATATATATATATATATATATATATATATATATATATATATATATATATATATATATATATATTAGTTTAGAAGCTCGTAATACCGACTTGTATGCTTTATATAGAGGAAATTTTAAAACGAAACATGTTTTAGGGGCTATCAGTTGCATTCTACCAGAAGTCAAATCCTGACCCTATTTAAAGATGTTTCCACCTCCATTGACACAAAAAAGTATTGGCATTTGCACAGGCCTTGTTTGAATTTTTAAAAAATGTCATGACAAATATGCCCCCTTTCTTTTATAATATGCAATATATATTCTATTCGAATTCAAATCAAAATTATTCTAGCAAAGTTTGCTTCGAACCTAAAATTCACTACTTGTACAAGCCTATGTAAAGGCAGCCAGAGTGACTGCGATCTCTTTTATTTCTGCACTGGCAGTGACTTGCCTCATCGCTCGTCTGCACAATAACATCATGCACTTACTTTTTTGTTTGCTGTAGTGTCTGAAGGTAATAAACACTCTTAGTGGCACAGCATTGGTTTATGGAGCAGCAAGTGATAGATAAATTCTAGGATACAGTATGCACAAGCATTTGATCTATTATTGACACTGATTTATATAAAAATGAAATTTTAATTGTTGACGTTTTACATCACAAAGGAGCAATATTATTATGAGGGATTTTGTAAGGAGAGGAGGCTGGAGGGGGAAGGGTGCTCAGGAATTATTGATCAAAGTTTTTTTTTTTTTCAATGTGCACCTACGTAGAAATGAAATGTTACATGGCTGTATAATTTCGTGTTAGCCCATGTGCATAAACGTGAAAACGTGCCTTGCCCTCACATTCACTCTATAGGCTCCCAAAGATAAGACACATGAAGCAAAAGCTATTTAATTCTATTAATTCGAACTTACAGTTAATTCTGACTGACACCCTCGTCCTGGAAAAGCCCCATGTAATTATATGTGGCAGAACTCCTGATTATTCGAGTGCGTCGGCATCCCCGACACTTACATTGAACAAGAAGTTCCTGGTTTTCATCACTCCTCGCAGCAGTCAGCCCCGAGTGATCACAGTGTGTTAAAAAACCAAACCAGATTTACTATTGGTGCAAAACAATGGAAGAGGAACATTCTTCAGCAGATGTGCTGGAGCTCATGCGTAAACTGCTAACAATGCTCGTGACTGAAGGAACACAAGCAATAGCATATTACTGATTACTTTTGATTTTGTTAACTATGCCATGAGAATAAACGTTTTGTAGAGCATAAAGAGCTCGTATATCTCAACTTTGAAGCTCACCGCTCAGATGAATACATGTTGGTGCTGGCTTCTCGCGTATCACTGACTGGTTGATTAATTTTGTTAGAGCTCCATGAACTCAATCTACGAAATCATCTGCCACAAAGCTGTAGCAGTACCTAATTTTCGATAATGAGCCCACAGGCGGCTTCTTTTGGTACTGCATGCGCAGTGCGGCATGATGCCCATTCCTTTTAGAGCCTGCCCCCTAATTTGAACTCCACTTGATTAGAACAATTTCGTAGTCTCTTTCCGTTTCAAAAAATCGACAAACTTTTCTGCATAAATGTGAAACTTTCACGTATGTAATTTCAGAGGCAGCATCAGAGGTTATTATTAAAGATAAGTTTATCTGACATAGATTCGTCTGTCTGGGTATAATTGTACGATAAATAGACTCTCTACCCATGTTTAGTCTTCAGTTTTGAATATTAAAAACTGGCCCTACGTTTTTAGACCCATTCAGTTTTTTCTTCAGGAGTTGATTTTCCAGCCGACTCCAGAGTTAGGGCTTTTATTTTTTTAAGTGATTGTCTTCCTCTTCACCGTCGCTTTTCCTGTCATTCTCGTTACTGTTATTATTACGCTTTGAGAACAAGCCAGAAGTTATAAAAGCATCACAACCTGAATTCTGTGTATTCGAATTTCGCTTTTTTTCACAACTTGGCCCTACTTTTCAGGGTTCTTTCTCCGTGGTGCTAGTAGCTGTCGTCGACAGTAACTGCAAGTACACTTTTGTCGACGTCTACGCCAAGAGCCGTGAACAACAGAGCGATGTATTTGAAAGTTCAGACCTTGGCCAGGCATTACTTGGGGGTTCTCTCAAACATCCTTTGACAGCTGCGTTACCCGGCGCTGGCGGCCACATGGCCCCCTACATCTTCGCCGGAGAGGATGCATGTCCTCTACGGAGTAACCTCATGATACCATTCCCCGCTGGAGAGGCCAAAGACGAGAAAGCAGTCTTCAACTACAGGTTGAACAGAGTGAGGTAAGACGTTGATAATACGTTGGATGCAATGAGGCATGCATTTGGGTACTGCGACCCGCTTTTGCATATGCGTCTACAGTACTCATACAGAGAATTCAACATTTTTTATTTTGTATAATGACTACTGCTATAAACAATTTGTCATGAAGGCTGCGTCATGTTGCGGCAAACCTAGTCTCTGAAGGTAATGCTTATAGAAGTGCTCGTGTCAAAATTGCACCGATTCATTAAAAACTGTAGATGCTGCAAACAAGATATGCATTAATTGGCTGTAAATTTTGGATTTTGATTCGCCAGTACTGTGCTTCATTTGATGAATAGTTACTCTCATGAGCGTATTTCACGTAGATTTTCACTTCATAGTAAAAACCACATCAGCACATTTCACGTAGGCAATTGTCTAATTTTTGTTTACCAGTAATCTGAGCACTTAGAGAGTTTAAACTGCATAAAAGGCAGCTGATTAGTACCAACAGAGTGTTTCTTCTTCCCCAACATGTGTGTGTGTGTTGTCGAGTCCGCAAACCTGACAAAGGCCAGTCCACCGGTCGAAATCATTGGAAATAAAATTAAGACAACCGCTAAGTTGTGTCTCTTCTCTTCCCAAGTACGTTTGGCCCACTGAAAAAACTTCACACACACACATGCACGCACACATTATATATATATAAATTCACTGCTACCACAAAATATTTTGGTATGGTGGTGGCCTTTGTTATGGTGACACATCATTCTGCCATTACAATGACGAATTTATTTAGTTGTCTCTGCACAATGCAAGAAATTCTGGCATACATCACTGCGTTAAGTTTAGCTGTTTGCAACTGCACAAATCTGAACAGAATCATTAAGCATAGATAATTGTGGTCATGAACCATCATGACTCTGTGGCTACAGATTTTACTTATTACAATTTAAGCTTGACTTGACACCTTCGAGAAGGGCATTCACTTCTGCTCAAGTATGTTAAAAATCCATCAACTAATCGCTGGAGTCATCACAGGCTCATTTTAAGTTGCTTTGCCATCTTGTCTTTCTTTTTACAGACTATTGCAGCCACTGATGAAAAGGCATGCACAAACGGGAACAATCAACAATCTTGCAAAATAAGCACTCGTTACAGTCTATTTCTGTCTGTATTTCTTGGTGAATTTCATTACATTAATTGTCCTCAAATGAAGATGTTCAGTGATAACCTAGGGTGCAGTTATGCAAATATGCTAAATTATCTCTGCTTGTCAAGTTGCGATGCCTGGTGTTAATCTCTTCTCCCTTACTTTTTTTTCTTTTTCTGTGTAAAAGTTTTTTTCAGCCATTTATTTAACTGTGCTCCTTTGTAAAAATTTGTTTGCCCCAATCAAATAATGTTCTGCTGCTAACTACTGTATAGCGAAAAATCCTCGACTTAGCAGCTGAATATTGTTGGGGGCAGAATTCTTAAGCGGTAGTGTATTACGCTTTGTGTACATGTTGAAGTGTTGAAGTAACATAAGTGATAATAAAGAACTCTCCTCTAGTAGTCGAGATAAACAGCACAAAAAAATGAAGATAGAGTAAAGAAAGGACACAAGACTAGTGCTGTTTCAACTGAAAAATTTAATAAAGAAACACCAAACATATACATTTATTCGTGCATGCTCTAGCTAGGCAAGAAAACTAAACAAAATCACAGCATATCCATGGAGTGAATGATGATTGGTGGGACAAAGTGTTTGTCAGTCTGTCCGTGCTTTCGTCCGTCTATTCGTTCTTGCTTCCATCCGTCCATTCGACCATCCGTGCATTCATACATTCGTATGGCCATTGGTGCATCCGTGCATCCTTCCATGCGTCCGTCCGTTTGTCCATCCGTCTGCGCATCTGTTCATGTGGCCATCTCTCTGTCCGTTCATCCGCCTGCCCCTCTGTGTGTCTGTGCGTCCATCAGTCTACCTAGTGAACACTCCCAAGTAAAGCCATCTCACATCTCTTCATCATGTATTCATCATATACAAGTGCCGCCATCCAGCGGACATTCTAAGGACCACTTTTCCGGGTATGTGCCACAGGTGGCTACATGCACCATCAAAGGATGGACAGACCCACACCCTAAGAAGCTTCGCCCCTAAAAAACTTCAGTGTAGACACGAGGCATCTTGTTTTAATGATGTTAGTGGTAATAATCTGAAAATGATATTTTGTTATCATGGTGAGCAATAGACGGTTCACTGACACAGTTTTGTTCTGCCTTTTGAATTCTGTGGGCTTCAAATATTTCCATTGTCAACTGGTCGCAGTGGCGGAAAATAACTCTCATTCTCAAAAAATCTGCAGTGCACCCGCAGTCCCTGCAGTGCATGGCCGAGTGTGTCAAGGGACAATACCCCAGAGGGAATTTCAGTGCTCCCTCAGCCTCGGGTTTACACAACTCTTTTACTGCTGTGCTAATATAGTGTCAGTAATGCAGAACATTCCACTATACCATCCATCATAGTTGACACTTAAGGACCATTACCACCTCAGTACGGAACGGTATGCTACTACATTTCTATAATATAATGTAACTAATACAGTACTCCACTAATACGAAGTGAATGTTAATGTGGAACCTAATATGGTACTCCACTAATATGAAGTGAATGTTAATACGGAACGTACGACTGCAGCATGCCTCATAAGTTGCACTTTCGGACACTAAACACAACAAATAAATGTAATTTTGTTCTCTTTCACTTCTTTTCTATGCTTACACAGGAGATGCGCAGAAAATGCCTTTGGACTCACAGCGGCTCGGTGGAGGGTGCTGCTACAAGCTATTCACCTACAGCCAAGCAACGCCGACTATGTCATCAGGGCAGCCTGCATGTTGCATAACTTCCTCACTGTTTTAAATCCGCACTTGGAAGGCTACAAAGACACTGAAGACAGCGTCGGTAATGTGGTTCCGGGTCGCTGGCGGCAAAGTGTGGCAGAGTTAAATGAAACAGAGCCACACTATTTTCCTCTCGAGGCTAAGCACACGGAAGATGGGGACGTGTCTGGCGCAGGGACCAGGAACGATTTCATGGCGTACTTCTGTAGCGACGTGGGAGAGATTCCGTGGCAATGGCACGTGCCAAGTGTATCGAAGGAGGCCACACTATCACATCTGCATGAACAGCCCCTTCTTTCGGCTTTCTCATGAAGGCAAGTGCCCTCTAGGTTGTTAGGAGATTCAGTTTTGCGTTCAGGCATATTAAGGAGCTTTAAATTAATTATTTAGCACTAAAAAATGTACTGTACAAATCACAGAAACGCTGGCACAGCAGTTGTTTCCGTTTTTACATTTTACATACTAAGTCGTGTAACCCTCACACTTAATTCTCGCACCCCCCACATTGCCCTACAAAAAATACAATTTTCCCCGCAAGTAATCATCGCACCCCAGAATATTGCAACCGTAATGTCACTTGCTCTTTCCAACCACTGATGATGATAGCGCACGAGAGCCTGGCGCCATCTCTTAAGTATTATGTGTACGATGAACGCACGGAACCACAATACAAGTCAAGCCAAACCAAAGTGGCAAGTGCGTGTAGCAGCGTGGTACTACAGTGTCTAGAAATATACTGCCTAGTATGCCGAGCGTGCACATTTCGTACGAGAGAGGGTGGCCCCGCATGTGATGACTGCACTCAGATGCCACAAGGGGCGCTGCGTATCGAGAGGGTGCACGAAAGAGCGAAATTCATCTCGTCCTGTTGTTGCCGGCGCCTCGCCGCGTTTAAAGTCAGTGTGTTACAGCTACCATCTGATTTACTGTCAAGTTCGATGGCGTCATATGTACACTGCAACACCCTGAGATGTTAAAAGCTAAGTGGCAATGCAAAGAAAGTATGCGTATTGTGCCGCTGTGTCAAAGAAGTTATCGGTCAAACAAGGAAAAGGTGTCTTGTTCCCTGCACAAACGGAACCAGCGCAGTTTCCTGAATGAAAAAGTAAGAGGGCAGATAGAAGGCTAAATCCGAAGGCTGTTGTGTGAGAAAAGCATTCTGAGAACGACTCCATCGAACTATCTTTTCGAATTAGGGTGAACGGTGTCGTGAATGAAATTGCCGTTTAGGCATAATTTCAAATATCAATATTTATCTGAACAATTGAAAATATCCTTTCAAATTTCATTCACACAGTTTTTCTCCCATTTAAACCTCAGACTCCCTTTCCAACAACGTTTTGGGTATTGTATGCGGCGAGTGTCGGATTGTTCATTGGCATGTTATCATTCTTTGTTTTCACTCGAATCCAAATGAAATGCAGGCTAAGAGGTAAAGGTTTTTGGGTCTTCTTTGATAATTCTTGCTCTCAAGAACAAAGCACATTTTTAAAAATAACTCCAGTGGTTATACTGTCAATGGTTTTTAAAATTAATTTCATTGCGTACTGCAACCACTTTGAGCACATATCTATCTATCTGTCTGTCCGTCTATCTAGCTATCTCTCTGTCCGTCTATCTATCTATCTGTCTGTCCGTCTATCTGTCTGTCCGTCTATCTGTCTGTCCGTCTGTCTGTCTGTCTGTCCATCCGTCCGTCTGTTTATCCGTCTATCTATCCGTCCGTCTGTCTATATGTCTATCTGTCGGTCCGTCCGTCTGCTTGTCTGTCCGTCCGTCTGCCTGTCTGTCCGTCCGTCCACCTGTCTGTTCGTCCGTCTGTCGATCTGTCCGTCTGTCTATCCGTTCCTCCATCCGTCCACCCGTACGACACTCCGTCCGTCCGTATGTCTGTCTGTCTATCCGTTCCTCCATCCGTCCACCCGTCCAACAATCCGTCCGTCCGTATGTCTCTACATTTATCTATCTATCTATATCAAATTACCTACGTCTGGGTGCCCTCACGATCAACCTCTTAACTTAGGTTAATCTAAAATTAGTGTGGGCGGGTAAGATGGTTTGATGAATGTGACTCGCTGGTCCTGACATGAATAATTTCACAATCCCGTCTCGTACCCGTAAAACCCTTCTCCACACATCTTTATTTAACGCGTGAGCGTTACGCTGGCATTGGCAACGTTGACCCTACGAATGCAAATAAACATTTGTGTCCTAGCAGAGAAATCGAAGCCAAGCAATCTGCGTGGAATCCAAGTATTCTACTACAGAGCCATGCCAGGTCTTCGAAATAATTTGCAAGAAGAGCCAAACGTTCGTGAAACGCCAATGCTGGTTCCAGTGTTGACAGTCCAATTTCTCGTGTATATTTAGCACCACTTCGTAATGTTTCACTTAATAAAAAATTACAACAGTGTCGCTTTGCATAGTATTGATTCCCAAGATATGTAAGATCTGCCAGTTCGTTTTTTTTTGCGGGCAGTAGCGGATGGCGATATGTATGTCACGAAATAATCCTCATTTGGTATTGCAAAGCACCAGTACTGTGAAAGCAATCGAGTAGTTCTTATAAAGCATTATGTAAGTAACACTCCGAAAATGCCGGAAAATAATAGTTGGCCTCGCGCGGATCGGCCTTCTGAAAGCTTTGCAGCGCTTGCTGAGCGCAAGGATTGAACGCAAATGCACCCACTTGCACAGCAGCGCATCATGCGGGCACCGCCGGCAGTCATCAGCTGTGGGGCCATCTGCTAGCCCGGGCTCAGCACACTAGGCAGTATATTTCTAGACACTGTAGTGGTACGTTGCATCCATTCTGTGGCTACACTATTACGAGTTGAAAGTGATTGATCACTCACTAAACAATGGCAATGGGACCGTCGGTAGTCACTTTGGAGTTAACAAGTTTTGTGTAAGCTATTGGCGAGGGCAGCACGACAGCGATTTCTTTTCGAGCCCTCTTTCCCATCATTATTTATTTATTTATTTATTTATTTATTACAGTACTGCCGGTTTGATCTTCAGATCTTAGGCAGGAGTGGGTACAAATGAGCACAAAAAGAAGGGTTACAATAAACACATATGAAGCATTGCGGCGATAATGACAGCAAAAAAAGAAGAGTGCAACGAGTTGATACAAGCACAGCAGCAAGATATTTAAATAACTAGTGAAAACATGAATACGTAAACATACGAAAAAATAAAGCGTCGGGGTTCATGTAAAACTATGTCAGAGCTATGTCCTATGGACTGAAGGGCCTGTAGATAGGATGATAGCGACGGGCATTCCACCACAGCTGAAGGGAGGGAATTCCAATTGGTTTCATTTCTCGGGAAAAAAAAAATACTGGAAAATGTTGGTGCGACTAGAGAACTTGCTTACTTTTTTATTATGAAGGGACCGAGTAGGCCACCAGTTGGAGTCTTTTAGATATGTATCCTTTTTGATACCTAAGTGTCCGTGATAAAGAAGGTAAAATAGTTTCATTCGTTCGTGGTATCGGCGATTCGCTAATTTTTCCAGATCAGCCGTTTCTAGAAGAGATATTACTGATGCCTCCCAGCTGTACTGATTAAAGATGAACCTAACTGATTTCCGCTGTATTTTTTCCAATATTGAAATGTTTCTTTTTGTGTATGGATCCCAAACAGCAGCACAATATTCCAGGAGTGACTGAATAAATGTTTTATAGGCTGATATTTTAACTTCTGGAGAGGACTTACTCAAGCGCCTCCTTAAGTATCCGAGTTTTTTCATTGCCTTTCTATGTATGTCGTCAATGTGATCATTCCATTTAAGATAGTGAGAAATGATAACTCCCAGATACTTATAGCTAGTTACTACTTCTAGAGGTTCATTATCAAAACAGTAAGAAAACATTATAGGGTGCTTTTTTGTTTATCGTTGGTCCAAAAAGGAAAAAAAATGTCTGCGCCAAAGCGAATGCTGTCTCCGGTCTCGTATCGCAATGCACGTGGCAGCCGCTTTTTCATCGGAGTTTGTTGTCTTTGTTTCTTTCTTTCGCCCCCCCCCCTCCCCTTGTTTTTTAATGGTACCATCCAACCGTCGCTTAATGTTCATCGTAGTCACCGATAGCCTGTTCAAGTGACCTTTGTGGGTGAGAAGCCTTCGCTAATTTGTTCAACTTGCATTTGAGGTCAGTCAAAGCGCCGCGCGCAAACATGTTCAAGTAACCTTCGTGGGTGAGAAGCCTTCGCTAGTTTGTTCAACTTACATTTGAGGTCAGTCAAAGCGCCGCGCGCAAGGCGGAAATCGTGTGATATTTTTTGAATTTCGCGCACTTTGAACAAACCCTGGAAAAAAAATAACCAGCGTTGTTATGTTAACCCAACTCAAAAATTTTAAAAATTTTGTTATTTCTGAATAAGAGCTACAAATCTTGTATCGAAATTTTTCTCTAGAGTCAGTATTTCAAAAGTTCATTAAGCAATCTTTGTTAAATACCATGCTTGGCGGATCAAAAAAAAATATTCTGACGTGCTACATACAGCCAAGAACAATACTGCGCTAGCTGGAGACGCGTAGCACTTGTATTCAATTTTTTTATTGCTTGATGCTTTTTAGCTGAAACACTCTCTATATAGATATGTTGGCTTCAGTAAACTATCAGTAGGAAGTGTGTGCTTGTGTCGTCTTCTTCTTCTTTATGTTAGTGTGTCCCACCTTTTTGCATCATGATGAACACATACTACCTAGCCCTAATGTCAGTATGCAGCCCAAATGTGTATGTATGTCTATACAAGCAGGTTAACTGCTCACACAGGAGCCTACTCATCAAAAATAAATTTGCCAAACTGTGAAGATGGTCTTGAGTGCACACAGCAAGCATCCCCAAATCATGAGAGGCGACTTGCAGCTCTACCCTAATGTGAAAAACGCATAATCATTTTATACTGCTAGTTTTAACACGAGCTGGAACTTCGAGAATAACGAAAAAACTCGAGAAGTTAAAGACCACTTTGCAGGCAGTGGAATGGAGAATTGTAGGTATTTTTTTTTATTGATATGTGGGGTTTAATGTTCCAAAGCCGCCATACGATTATGAGAGACGCCGTAGTGGAGGACTCCGGAAATTTCGACCACCTGGGGTTCTTTAACGTGCACCCAAATCTGAGCACAGGGGCCTACAACATTTCCGCCTCCATTGGAAATGCAGCCGCAGTAGCCGGGATTTGATCCCGCGACCTGCAGGTCGGCAGCTGAGTACCTTAGCCACTAGACCACCGCGGCGGGGCAGAATCCTAGAAATTAAGAGGTATTATCGTATATTACGAGATCGGAAGACAATGGAGTGGGAAGAGGGAAAACAGCTGTAGCTAATATTTTAGTTGACATTATGCTAACGAAAGGAACCTGGGTCAGCTATATGATGCAATGGACAGGCTATCGTTCAGTGGTTAGAGCAGTGGAATGGATAACAAAGAATGTGAACTGTAGCTGAGAACAGCAACGAGTAGAGGGAGCAAGAAAATTGCGAAGTTTTCCGGCATAAAATGCAGTCAGGTTGCATCAAGGACAGGTGGGCTGTGCTCTTACGCAGCCCCGAACTTAACGATCAAACCCCGGCCATCCAGAGTGCCCGTGAACGGGCCGCCAATCTCGGCTTGACAATCCCTACGTGGGATTAGCCGAGTGGCGCAGGGTCTCCCCTGCGTCTTCTCAGAACCAAAATAAAGTTTTAATCAATCAATGAGCTTCCACAAGATGGGGAAAATTAAAGAGACACTAAAGGCAACTATCAAGTTGACGTTGATTGTTGAAATAGCGGTACAGAAACCTCGCAGTGTTTCATTTGTGCCAAGGAAGGGCTTATTTTGAAATAAAATCCTGATTTAGTAGTCCGTGTCGGGTTAGTGCACATCAAATTACCCGCCTCAAGAAGCGGACTATCTCACGACAGTGTTGCTGTGCACAACGTTGCCCGGCTTTAGTGCAGGGTTGCCGACACTAGTAGTAGCAGAACAAAAGCAGTGGGAGCCACAGCAGCAACAACGGCCATTGATCAATTTCCTGCCATTGGCTTCGAAATGGCTGGGGTGTTTTGGTTCAACTGAGCACCACTAAATGGCACGACCTGCCTAGTTTAACCACGCAAAAATTGAATTTTTGAACCCCGAGCGCCATTCCTCATAGCAACATCTGGCGGTTCTTTTTTTCATGAATCAAATGGAAACAAACAAGCAGCATTTTATTGTTTATCTTGATGCACGGAAGGTTATTTAGTGCAGCTAGATCGATTACAAGTGATTAATTGCAAGTGGTTCGTCTGACATCTTCGGGATCATTTTGCATAAGTCCTACGCGTAGTGCATGTATTCTTGTGCATTTAGCTTAATTTCTCTGTAAGTAAGGCACTGTTGTTGATAATATTGTCGTTTTAAATGTCAGACATTGAGCTTTGTGACGTAAATTGTTATTTGACTTTTGTGTACCTCTAAAGATCATCATGAGAGGCCTTCGGCCAGCAGTGGAGATAAAATAGGCTGATAATTATGTACACAGTCCTGCACAGGAATGAACACAGTCCTGTAGTGTCTGCTTTTGCTACCTGCGACATGTCAAAACAGTTGTGGGGTTTTGATGAATTTATAGAAATCTTGTTTTTTTTTTCTTCAATAGATGCTGGTGAATGTCAAGTACGAGTCTTGCAAAGCCATCAACTGTTGGCGAGACAGTGCAGCCAATGCTTTGACAACTCTAGGACAAAGTGGACGCTTCTCCTGCGACATTGTTAGCACGCTTTGACACTGCTCTAATCTTGGACGTTCAACCGAATGCGTCAAGCAACCCTATGGCACTTGTGCTCTTGCAAGATCATCATTCATGGACTTTCTTCTTAGTCCCACCAATGACGTGCGTAGATTGGGAGTCTGGAAAGATGTGCAACCGGGAGTTGTTGGCCGCACAGCACAAGTTACTGTAAATACACATGATTATTAAGAATGATGTTCTTAACCTTTTTTGCTAATCTTACCAAGTCACGAGCACAAATATTGTGACATGATGTACATTCAAACCTAATTATAACAAAGCTGCATCTTACACAACAATAAGTTCATTATATCCCGAAATTTGTGGTCAAGGTATATTCATAACGCTGCATCTATTGCAAGACTATTTTTCATGTACTTCATTTAACAGTTAATTTGTTATATCCGTGTTCATCACATCGAGGTTTGAGCGTACTTGAACTGGTCCTGTGCATATTGGGAAAGGTGAAATGGCTGAGCCAGGCAACATAAATCATGACCAATACACACACAAAATGTCTAGCTCGCATCCAGCAACTGAAATAATGTTAGCAGAAAGATAGCGTCCCATGCAGCTGAGTACCAGTGCTCACTGCAACCTTCTTTGCAAAACACACACAAAGTCGCACAGAAACACACACAGTACAGAGGCACTTTCATGGCCACTTTCTTAAAATAGCCTTCCTCTATATTTCTTTGTAAACAAACTTATCGCATGGTGCACAGCAATCGGATATTTTTTTTGCTAAGGAACAATGTTAGGAGCTTTGTATTTGAGGTTGTAAGTATTCACCTAGTCGGTACAACTATTTCATGCTATGCCAGTCAAGCATGCCAAATAAGACATACTTAATATGCGGACACTACCTCATTGATTTTTTTTTCATGTGCATTTGTTGGCAAGAGATAAATACCATGATGATTCTAATTAAACATAGGTACAGCTCCTCTTAAATTATTAATAATAATAATAAATGCTCGTGTTTTAAGTGTGAGAGCCATGATATGATTATGAGGCATGCTGCCCTAGTGAGGGGCTCTGGATTGATTTTGACAACCTGAGATTATTTAACATGCATCTAAACCTACGCACACAGGTGATTGTTGCATTTTTCAACCCATCACAATAAGGACTCTGTTTGCAATAAGGAGTCAGTTTTGCAAACCAGTCCTGTTTTAGATGTGTAGTGATCAAATATTCAAACAAGTCTTTCACCACTCTCATTTGATCACAATGTGCAAAGACGGTGAGCTTGGCGCAAAGTGATGAGTCAGGGGACAGTTGGAGTAAAATCATGATGCAGAGACCACTAGAGTTGATTACTACATACCCTCTAGTGTCTTGGATAATGCTGAGAGCAGGGACTACTTGACAGTGCGGCCCATTGCATTGAATCGCAATAGGTAGATAGCAAAATGGTGCGTCGTCTGCTACGGTACTTCTGTTTCGAAACCTATCCTTCGCTGCTTCGAGGTGCCTGCTGCACTATAATTGGGGTGGAAACACGTGCAATTCTGTGATGCTTTTGCTGCTGCTTGTTCAATGATTGTGTTCTTGAATTCTTTTTTGTGAATGGATAGATGATATTTCGGGCATTTCAGGGAACCAAGCGAGACATGGACATGGGCAAAAACGAAGAACGTTGAGAGATGGGTTTTGAGCACAGCGCGCGGTTATACTTTGAAACGCGCAGTAATCTTTAGCAGATCACCTCAATTTACTATTTTCGAGCGCATACACTTACCGAGACCACTTCAAAATCACTCACACATATGTTCACATGCTGTCATATGTCAATATACATATGATGTCTATATATGTACGCGTAATTTGCAGGATCAAGTATGCCGATATAGTATACTTCTATTTTAAATCTGCATCGCTAAATGTCTGTCAAGTTGATTGAAAGAAATGAGTGCGTAAGAAGCCCACAGAACAATACGGCCACTCAAATGGTATCATGTGACGTAAAACGACCGAAGTCTCTTTTGAAGCAACGAGTAGCATAGTATGGCGTCTCTGTTGTCAGACTTGGAAGCGTGCAGTGCCAATAGGTCATGTTATACTCCGACCCATAGCCTTAACGGCTATCTTGCACAACTGTATGCCGAGTGCGGATAATTTTGCATGCATTGAAAAACATTGTTCGAGCGTGTGAGTGACGACACCTTATTTAGAGAGATATTTAGAGGCGTAATAAAAAAAGCCAGGAACTACGAGCATGTTTCGCTTATAGCGTGCGAAACACATTACTATGGCCATTCGCTATATCGAGCACGGAAAGGTATCTTTGCAACCAAAAACTAAATTAATTATTTTATGGGTATGTGAGCAACATGAAAACAAGTGAATGGATATTTCGTGATCCCATGATGTGCAGGAATGTTTGTATGTGACAAAACATGCACAATATAACCTTCACTGCAAAACAACAAGCATGTGTCCGGAGGTGCAAGCCGCTTCAATAAAAAAATGACCGCTCGCGTGATTTTAACTATCTCGTAGTGATTTCATTTATCATTCAATCATGCTCCATATCACTCCAAAGTATCACGCAGCAATTTATTAAAAAAAATGGCACCACGCGTGCAAGGTGAAACACGCTAAAAACGACGGCACTGGGAAGAATGCCCGCACGGCATCACGGCGCCTCGAACCGGAAATCGGTGCAGACGGCGCTGTAGCCCACAATCTATTTGCAGAGATTTGCACAATCTATTTTGCACAATCTATTTGCAGAGATTGATGGACATCTGCGGTAATAAGGGAGATAGATTAGATTTTAGATTCAGTAAGGAAAAATCAGCAGTCATGATTTTTAATGAATATGAAGGTAGTGAGCTTAGAATAAAGGAGGTCACGCTAGGAATAACAGATAAATGCAAATATCTGGGCGTATGGATAAGCAATGGGACCGAGTACCTACGGGAACACGAAATATAAGTGACGACTAAAGGTAACAGGAATGCAGCAGTCATGAAAAATAGGACACTGTGGAATTAAAATAGGTATGAGGTTGTGAGAGGAATATAGAAAGGGGTCATGGTTCCTGGTCGGACATTTGGCAATGCGGTCTTGTGCATGAGAAGTTCAAGCAAGATTAGAAAGCAACGTGGAATAGGTAGGCTTGCTTTAGGAGCTCACGGGAATACTCCAAATCAGGGAGTACAAGGTGATATGGGATGGACATCATTTGAGGGCAGGGAAGCTAGCAGCAAGATAAAATTTGAGAAGCGATTGAGAGAAATGGGGAAGGAGCGTTGGGCTAGGAAGGTTTTCAGCTACTTGTACATGAAGAATGTCGATACAAAATGGAGGAAGCGAACCAGGAAATTGACTGCTAAGTACTTAGAAAACAGCAGGGGGCCAAACCAAAAAGAACTATCAGTTAAGAAGAAAGTGAAGGAAACGGAGACTGACATGAGGAGAATCGGCATGATTAACAAGTCCGCACTAGAGATCTGTCGAACTTTTAAGCAGGAAATTGCCAAGGAAAGAATCTATGATAATACTCGGGGTAGTTCTCTACTGTTTGAGGCCAGGACGGGAGTACTGCGAACCAAGACATATCGGGCCAAATACGAAGGGGTAGACAGTATGCAGTGCGTGTGGAGAGGAAGAAGAAACTGCCGAACACTTGATAATGTTCTGTAAAGGGCTTCACGCTATAGTTCAGGATGATGGCACAGTTTTTCAAAGCACTGGGGTTTAGGGACAGGGAGGGCGAAATAGACTAAGCGGGTAAAATTAACTAGAAGAAGGTTGTATGATTGGTGGCTAAAGTCAAGGCTCGAGTGAAAATTAAACCCTTCACTGCAAAGTACCAGTCCTCAACTGTACTATTTAAGGAAAAAAAAAAGAAATCTAGTGCTTAGTTCACTAAATATCATGGCTAGGTGGCGTTAGCCGCCGCCCAATTTAAAGGGTGCAGCCACATCTATTCATCTTAGTGCGAGAGCCACGATTTTTTTATCCACCTATTAGTACAGTGTTCTAGAACACTGCACTATTAGTAAATATTAGCGTTCATCATTGAGAAATTTAGAGAAATGACTTCGTTCCCGTGGGGTTCAAACATACGCTGTATCAAATGTCCCTCGAATCACAAAAAGCGCAGGGCACAGAACGCATCTGGGGTTGGTTGGTTGCGAAACTTTATTGAGGTCCTGCAAGGCGCGCGTAGCAGCGCGCAGCGGGCGACTCCCACGTCGGGACCGTTAGGCCAAGCCCATCGGCCGCTCCGCGGGCCTGCTGGACGGCCCAAAGTTGGTCGGCCAGGAGGGAGCTGCGTAGGGCCGCCTCCCACCTGACCGATGTAGTGTTGGGGTTAGTGTACATTGCCTTGCACTCCCAGAGCATGTGCGCCAGCGTGGATACATCCCCACATGCGGGGCAAGCGTCATTGGGAAACACGTCAGGATAAATAGCGTGAAGGGATCTCAGGTTAGGGTACGTGTCGGTCTGCAGTAGTATGAGCATCTGGGGTGCATTAAAATATACACAGCATATTTGTAAAAGGCGCAAACGAAGCAACGAAACCGAAACTAGCGTCAGTGTTCAGCGCGCAACCTGGCGTCAGCAGCCCGTAACACATTTAACGCGGAAAACAAAAATGAATTAAAATTTTGAGTAAACATGCGTTGACAACGCAACGGTTGCAATCGTTTCTAACACGAACAGCTCACGCACATTCCTGTTGGTCAGCCAAACTACGCTAGCGGCTGTTTCGGCAAAAATAAGGGGTTCGAACGAGACGCGAAGTGTACGGTAAAGGTGTACGAAACTAGTGTGAACAAAAACGGAGAACTGCTACGAGCTTTCAACGACAGCGTCGACGGGCGAGAAAAAGTTCTGAAAAGCGTGCATGCTCGACCTTACCTTATTTTATTGACACTACGCCGGCCCCTTGCGCTAACCATGAACGACAAGGCTGACTCCGACAAGTGGGTAATGAAATCAGGCCCAAAGTACAAGCAACGCTACCGCAAGGAGTGGGAAGAATGCCCGGCATTTCGGGGTAAGCTATTCGTCTCTACAGTGAACAAGTACCATTTCGTTTGCGCGTTTCCATCGATGCACGTTCGCTTTTAAAGGAGCCCCACACTCGTCGCGCCTTTGCACGGGAATCCGCTACATTTAGCTACGTGCAACATCGCGAAAAAAAGTGCGGTTTGCAGGCGTCGTCCATTTCCCCGTCATGTATAGCGGATTCACGGTAATACTTTTCGCCTGTGTGGCACCAGGGGCTTGTGCAGTTCGCTGCATTTTGCGGAGCATTCGACATGCGCGTGTCGTTAATCAATCAAGTCTATTTTAAATGAGTAATACAGACGGGCGGCACTGTACGGCGTTCGTAGACGCTCGTACGGCATTTGTAGACTGGTTAAGCCTTCCTGCTGCGACGCCGATTGCCGCTGCAACGGCGTCGCATATATGTCTTAACGAATCAACTACGACATGTCTTAACGATATGTCTTAACGAATCAACTACGACAACGGCCGCGTATGATCGTGAACGGTACACCGCAGACTTGAGCGTTTGCTGTGTTGCACGGCACGGTACAGTGTAACAAAAAAGTTGGCGCCCTATGATTTAACCTGGTGTTGGCCGTTCCCCAAAAACACGCATGGCATGCATGCTCACCGGTGACTCATGATGTGCATCGCCGTTTTTGCAGCCGATTTGCGGTCTCCACGTGCATGCATCGTCAAAACTGCGACGGCACACGCTAGTTTCGTTACTTGCAAGGGGCGTTTCAACTGTACACGAACGACGCTCACAGACCATTGAGCCGCGGTGTAGCGTTGCTTCTCAGGGTGACAGAAGAAATCATTAGATGGGCTAATGGTGCACAATCTTATTCCACTGCGTACATAATTAATGTAATCAAAACGAGATAGTGCATATACATGGTCCAAATAAATATCGCAACATTTAATACAGACAATAGAAAACAATAAGACAAACACTGCTGTGTATTTCGAGCGAGTTGGTATGGTTATGTGGTGGAAATAAACACTGCAACCGTCAACACAGACAATAGACAAGTAGTTCATTCGCGTCGGTCTTTTCATGTTTTGTCGGCGTTGAAAGCTGCGCTGATGCCGTGTGAATGGTAGGCAAACGAGGAAAAATTGAGAAGCATTGTTGGGACGCAACCTGTACTCTTCAAACAAATGGTTAACAAGTCTTGTACACTGTACAGAGATCTCTTGTTACTTGCATCCTGATTTATTCCCCAGTCAAGCCTGAGAAGTGCTTTTGTTGCATCTAGTTTGCTCACCTGTCTCTCCTGCTTATGGTTTTTTTTCAATTTGGGAGCAAGGGTGCTGAAATGTTTCTGCAGTAGAGCAGACAAATTAATTTACTAGAGTTCAGACGAGTACCATAGAGTATACTGACAAAAATGCAAAGGAACATTAATTCGCACAGTGTATTTGCAGCTTTGGGGCTTAAAGCTCTAAGCAGTAAAGTTCTATCCATGTACAAAAGTGTGGTCGCATTACGTGGTTAGCCACAAACATTCTGATGACACACATCTGCCTTTTTTTTTTTACTGGCTGATCAAAAAAAGCCCTAGTCATCACTTCATGAACTTTGTGAGCTAGGGAGTCATTATTTTGGCAAACTACATTTGTACAGTACCAGGTAAAAGAAGCTGCAAACTATGCACAATACAGACAATGCCGTATCAGAAATACAGTTTTGACGCAGAGCTATGTTAGTAGTGAAAAATTAAATAACTAACTTAAAAAAAAGCAATGTGTGATGCCATCAACAGATAAAGCATACAAAAGTGAAAGGTACACAAAAAAAATTACTGGTAATAAGTAGGACTCTGTTCAGATTTAAAAATTCAATCAACACTCGCCGGTAAATTTTTCGACAATTCGTATTTATTCGATAAGCTCTGATTTTGAGAGGCCACTTTAACTTTCAAAGGGCATTTTCAAAGCTGACCATCATCATGTGAAAAGAGTGCCACCTCTATCAGCAGCAGCAACCTGCCAAAGTAAATTTGCGTCCATTACAAAAAGCTGTAAGGTTGTAATGCGAACAAATGTAGGTGTTTTGTGTTCAAGCAACAGTGCTTGTACGTCTGTTCGTGGGTTCAAGCATTCCTGACATCTGAAGCACACTTAGTCTGTTCACATGTATTCGTGTTCACATGTCATTTTATCTAAGATTTCGGAGTATTAAGAATAACTAAGTTTTTTTTTTTTTTTCATAAAGAAGATGATGAAGGCTGGAAGAAAAATGCTGGGACACATCTCCCCGAGAGTACACTCTGGAGAGTTTAGTGCAGTGCACTTCAGCAGCCTTATTAGCACGGTAATTGAGCAGGATGTCAGAAAAGAAAATATAAAAGGATGAAAAAACAGGATTATGAGCAACAATTCAACACTTTTTTTAAAGTAAAATTAATAGGAAGACAATGCAGTGACTTATATAGTAAATTTAAACACTGAATTTTGGTCAATCAAAGATTTATGAGGACTAAAATTTAATAAACAACAAATTTTCTAAAAAAATACTCCGATAAACACTCTCTGAATTTCAAGAAAAATAAACTCTAATAACACGCCCTATAATAACGACCCTAAAGAGGTCAGTAAAAAGTGAAGAAGACATCGGTGTCTCCAAAAAGGTACTGAAGTGAAAGGCTGAAAAGGAACCTTTCTTGGGGTCAGTTTCTTTTTCTAAGGAAATAATGTATGTATGCATTTCTCTTGTGTTTTCACACCTACCCCCGACCAAAAAAAAAGTATATTTACACAGCCAAAAAACAAAAACAGTATAAAAAGTGAGAATATACAGTGGGCCAAACTTTAGCTATTGTGCGCAGCGGCCACTTTTTTGCCTGTCATCGCCATATTATGGAACAAAGTTACAAGAAATTGCTTCATGAACTTGTGCTTTATGGGCTTAAACTTGTCTTTAATTCAACTGAAACTTAATGAATTTTTATGGCAAAAATACAAAGAAAAAACTGCCACTCATGCACAATAGCTAAAGATTTGGCCGACTGTACATCAAATGTCACTCCGGGCTTCCTCACAACAAAAAATACAAGCTGATACTTTTTTTTACTGATTACAACTGTTGAAACATCTTGCTGCAGTGTCGTTATTTTCCCAGCCACTGCTTGGTACACTTGGAATAGATTACGCAGTAAAACACTTTTAGAATGACACATGCTAAGGGTTGCAGAATTCCGTGCAGTAATCATTTCAATACAGTCTTCGTACTTCTCCAATGAAGTTTAGGAATTACAGTTACATGTGCTGTATGCACAAAACTCACCCATAGGCGTCCACACAATCACCTGTCCTGCTGATGGTTTCTTTGCAAAGTGCTGAAATGTTTTATAGTGAAGGAGGCCAAGTGACTTCCAAAAATTTAAGAAAGGATGCATACTGCTATAAGGTTCCCTGTAAAACAAAAAAAAGCACTTGAAATTAGCAGGCCATTATCACAGGTGAGTTCCTGATTTTCATTGAAAAGAAAAAAAAGGGGTGGGGGGGGGGAGGTGGTCAAATATGTGTAAAAGGGGTGTCGCATCAGCCTCATGAGGGAGCTTGGCAGTAAGAACTTTTTAATACAGATTTTATATATATAAATGGCCACCATGGCAAGATGTGTCCACTCTTGTAATTTCCTCGATTCCCGCCACTGCTCCTTTCCACTTCCTACGAATCGCCGTAGAAATAAAACCTGAGCTACGCTGTTCACGTAAAGCTGTCTCATAGCTTCAAGGAAAAGATGATATTGCAGAACTGCACCCTTGAAGTGCCTGTCTTTCTTCCACTACCGAACAAAACAGGCTGGCTGGCGCCTGTGGCAGAGAATGCCTGCATAGCTTTCTGCAAGAACTGCAAGATCACCTTCACGGCCAAGCTGAGCGACATCCGGTCTCACTCGACTTCACGCAAGCACCAGAAGGCCATGCAGGGGCAGCTGCCCCGCAAGCGCATGTCAACAGTCCTCCGGCTGCAAGGCATTGAATCACTTGACGTAAGTTATTCTTATTTTGCTGCTTATAGTTACACTTAATGGCAGCTTGGTCCTTTTTCACATTCTCTTTACTGTTGTACTGCTAGGGCAGCAGGCGATGTGTCCTCAATCTACATGTATCGGCGGCTTTGCAAAGCTTTGCCACACAGCCAACAATTCGAAATGTGCGAATTTCGCTGGTTGCACAGCATAAACACCAAGCGGTTGTCGGTATTGCTTTTTGAACTTTTTAGCATTCATGCAGAAAACTTGGCATTGGTGAGCGTAGAAAAATGCGGGTGCATAGGAATGCCTCAAAGGTGTGCCGGTCTCATAAATATTTTTACACGCCATTTTCCAATAACTGATCCTGTCTCGATTGTAGGCTTGTCGCCGATTGGCTGTTTCTGGCATGGCACTGATATTTTATCGAGGTTGCTTGTCATTTCCCATTGCCATGTTTCATAGTTGCCATTCATTGCTTCATGGATGACTATTGTTATTGCCTGTAGCAGATGTAGTCCTGCAAACCAGCTATGTAGAGACTAACAAGCTGGAGGAATATTTAAAAAAAAAAAGTGAGAGATCATTTGCCTGGATGCAGCATTCCTCTCACCCCCCTTCCTCATAAAGCTGGGGGTTTTAAATAATACACAAAGCCTTCCATAAATTCACTTAGAAATTCTAAGGTATGTTTAGACAGAAATTGTTCAAATAAATTCACCTGTTTACTTTGTAAATGTCATCCAAAGGCTACATTCACAAATATAACGAGGCTTGAACACTAAAACAGAAGTTGTGCTAGCTAGCTCAAGTGTGCCTGTTGAGTTAGTGCAACATATTTCCTTTTTTTTTTTCCAAGGACAAAAAAGAAAATTTGTTATTGTTGCAAATTGAACTTTTCAACAGCAGGGCTCTAGAGCAATAACTGAAGATATTTCTTAGATTTTGGATGCAATTCAATTAGTAGTAGGCCAATTTGTGCTTAATTATAAAGGAACTTTGGCTTTTGAAGATGAATTTAGTAAGATTAGAACATTGCAGTGCTATAGTGTACTGTTAGTACAGTCATTCTAATGCACAGCCATATTTTTCTCATTAGATGGGCTTCTTGGTAATGATAGGTCTCAACCTCGTTTTTTTTTGGGGGGGGGGGGAGGGGGGTAGAGGTGAGCTTATAAGAACACTGATACCCAAAGCTGAGTATATGAGGTGTACTCACCTTGAAAAAAAAAATTATGGGGTGAGGGGTGTCAGGACATGCAGACCTCCCTCCTCCACTGAATGTGCCCATCATTGAGTAGCATTTATAAATGCCATTTACCTGCCAATTTGCGGTTTCTCCCCCCTTTTATTTTTTTATTGGATGTCAAAAATGAAGTTTTTTTTTTGTCCTTCAAAATCTCATCTACGATTTCATAGAATAACAAGTGAATTGAATCCGTGCTAATAACGGCTTCGACACCTTCATTAACCGCTAGGACCGCAGATCTTATCCAAGTCTGCACCTTGGCGATCAATTGTCTCTTTTGATCACAGTGGCGCTAGGCCTAAAGAGCCATCGCACGTACGTGCTTACAGCCCCCTCCCCCCCCCCCCGCTCAGCCACAGTCCGCCCACTCATGCAGGCCTGGGTAGACGCGCACATCGCGTTACATTTTGTGCTGGCCCGTCTGAATGTCGCTTTTTTTTTTGTATCTCCCAGTTAGTGCGTTCTGGCGCTGCCGTCACGCGATAGAACTTCTCTCGTATTCAAGTGACGCTAGGGGCGCTGGCGCGGCAGTCGCCACACCTGTAGTCTCGCGTCGCGCGCGTACTATCAGCGTCAAATGAAACCCGAACAGCGGCAAGCCTTTGCGATAGTATAGTGCGTGCCGTCCAGTTATCACCATTGACAGGCACGCGCATCTTGTTCAGCAGCTTTGCGCAGATATGCGTGCCCGTTCGTAGTGATAAGTAGACGGTGATAAGTAGACTATCGCGAAGCCTTGCCGCTGTTCGAGTTTCATTTGACGGTGATAGTACATCATCGTCGGACTACAACCAAAGTTCTCGGCAGCACATGCGACTTTGATATTTGTAGGAAGACGTGTGGCGTTTGGTTTCCTACATATTTTATTTATCTCTGCTCTGGCATGGACGTCCACAGACGCTGTCGTTCTTGCTGGCGTCTTCTTCTCTCGTGCTGTCTCGAACACGCGGAGCAGCTGCGGCACAACTTCGTCTTCTCCGAGACGCTGACGGCTTGCCATAAGGCGCCCCTCTAGCGAGGTAGCCCGTGCTCGAAGGAGCGAACCCTATGAGCAGGTTGTAGGTTCTGCTATTGCGAAGCGCGTTCGACTGCTTTTCGCGGATGGCTTGTAGTGTTCGAGGACGGCGTCAGTGTCGAGGAAAGCCGGCTTTATGCGGTCGATGGAGACACTGTCTTCGCGTCCATTAAGTAGCAGAACGAAATGCTTCGGGCAACGCTTGACGACCTTAAAGAGTCCGTCGTAGGGAGGTCGCCGTGGGGGTCTGACTGCGTCATGTCGCGCGAAGACGTGGGTGCAGTCACGGAGCGCACGACTGACGAAACTTTGGCGTGAGTGTTGACGTGCAGCAATAGGTGACACATCTTTCATGGCATTTTTGAGGCGACTGACATAATCAGCTACGTCCAACGGTGATACCGGTGACGTGTCGAAAAACTGTCCAGGAAGCCTTACGGTAGTGCCAAATATGAGCTCAGCTGAAGAGCGGGACGAGTGGTAGTCGCTCCGTCCAAAGTCACAATGATTGGGAGGCCATTAGCGAAGCTTTGAGTTGGCGGTGAAATTGCTCAACCATGCATGCCATTCGACATCGGGTGGTAGGCCATCGTCTTGATGTGGTTGACACTAAGCATTCAGGACAAGGTGCGGAAGAGCGCGGAGTCAAATTGACGACCTCGATCCGTTGTGATGGTCTTGGGAACTCCGTAGCGGCTTATCCCCACGGTGATGAGTCCGCGGGCGATTGACTCTGCCGTGATGTCGGTGAGGGGTAGTGCCTCAGGCCACCGCGTGAACCGTGGCCTACGCAAGTTAGCATATGCCGGCTGTTTTGCGATGGGGGCAAAGGGCCTACGAGGTCCAGGTGCACGTGACTGAACCGCGAGTCAGGAAGCGTGAACGTACCCAGTGGGCTGACCGTGTTGCGCTGTACTTCGGTTAGCTGCCACTTGAGGCAAGCACGTGTCCAGCGGTGGACGTCGATGTTCATTCGAGGCCATAGATATCGCCCTGTGATGCGGCACTGAGTCGCACATATACCGAGGTGCGACAAGGTGTGCAAGGCGTCGAAGGCTCTGCGGCGAAATGGTGCTGGAACTAAGGGCGAGGACACTCGGTAGAGATGTCGCAATCGAGGGGAATCTCGCAGCCTGGAAGTTGGACATTTTCAAACGCGAGGAAGTTCTCTTGGAGTCGCAACACCTGAAGCTCGCTGTCGTCCTGTTGTGTAGTAGCCATGGCTGCAAAATCGACTGGTGGGCCCTCATCCATAGTTGCGTTGACTTCTGTTCGGGAAAGCGCGTCAGCAACGGGGTTGTCTTTGCCACTAATGTGCCGGATATCACTCGTGAACTCCGATATGTAGGCAAGCTGGCGGATCTCACGTGGGGTGTGGGCAGAGTTGGTAGCGGTCGAGACACGTAAGCGGCTTGTGATCGGTGAGTATATGGAACTGCCGACCTTCTAGGAACTGTCGAAAGTGCTTGACAGCCAAATAAGCCGCGAGCAGTTGGCGACCGAATGTGCCATAACGACGCCCGGTCTGTGAGAGCTTTTGTGAGAAGAAAGCGACCAACTGCTGCAAGACCGCTCCTATGGCGACGTCCGAGGCGTCCACTGTGAGTGACGTGATGGCGTCACTCTTTGGATGCGCGAGGAGCGTTGCGTTAGCCAGAGCTTCCTTTATGGAACTGAAAGCTGTTTCTGCATCGCCCGTCCAGAAGATGGAAGCGTTGGGCCTCGTTTGACCGGATAGAAGTTTATAAAGTGGTTGCAAGATGGCAGCGCAATGAGGAACAAACCGCCTGTAATAGTTGGTAATCCCGAGGAATTCACGTAGTTTCTTCGTAGTTGTTGGTCGTGGAAACTGCAATATAGCTTCAACATGCGAGGCCGGTGGAGAGATCCTTTGCAAATCCACGTGATGGCTGAAAAAGTCCAGTGAGGAAACGCTGAACTCGCTCTTTGGTCTGTTGACGACTAGTCCATATTTGCGCAGTCGTGTAAAAACCTGACGCAGGGGTAGTTCGTGATCTTCTGCAGTGGTGCTGAAGACAAGGATGTCGTCGATAAATGCGAAGCAGAAGGTCAAACCACGAAGTACCTGGTCCACGAGCCGCTGAAAGGTTTGTGCGGCGTTTCGTAGAGCGAAGGGCATACGCATGTATTCAAACATGCCAAAAGGTGTTATTGTAGCAGTCTTCGGTACGTCGAAAGGCTTGACAAGTATTCGGTGGTATGCCTCTACTAAGTCAATTTTGCCGAATATGTTGGAACCATGCAGCAATGCCGTGAAGTCCTGGATGTGAGGTATCGGATAGCGGTCCGGTACCGTCACATTGTTGAGGGCGCGGTAGTCACCGCGTGGTCTCCAGTCACCTGAGGGCTTGGGAACCATGCGTAGCTGTGACGACCAGGCACCGGAAGATGGGCGGACGTATCCGAGTTCAAGCATGTGCTCGAATTCTTGGCGTGCAATCTTGTAGTGGTCAGGAGCGAGACGACGAGCACGTGCAAAACACCGGCGCTCCTACTGTCACTATATGATGAGTGACATTTTGGCGTATCGGGTCTTCAAAAAATGGAGCACAAAAAAGGTCGAAAAATTCTTGCAGAAGCGACCATGGTGGGGAGACTTTGGCATGAGCTTGCACGAAACGCAAGGGTGGCAAATTTGATGTCACGCACGGTACTACATGTGAGGAGGGTCTCGGAATCTACGAGACGGCTATGTCGTAAATCTACCACAAGCTTAAAATGCCGAAGAAATCCGCACCGATTGTGGGTACACGCACGTCGGCGATTAAGAAGATCCACCGAAACGTGCGTCTTAGGCCGATGTCAAGCGTAACAGACCTCTGTCCGTAGGTCCATATGGTCGAACCATTGACCGCGGTGACAGGTCTGGCGTCGTCGGTGGTCCTCCAACGTAGGAGGAACAACACACACTTCTGCGCCTGTGTCGATGAGGTAGCGGACTTTGGTGACGCGATCCCTGTCGTGGAATAGGCGGCTGTATGTCAGGCCTGAAACACTGGCCGCTGTCAGCGCGTGGCCCGTGCGTTTCCCGCAAACTGGCATGACTGTTTGCACTGACGAGCTCAAGTTCCGTATCGGTGGTGGTACCAGCAGACGCTTAGAGGCAGACTTGGCGATCTTTCGCGGCTTTGGCGCCGTTGTCGTGACGCGTTGCGGCGGTGGTCTACCTTGAGCGCGCTCAGTTCAATGGCCAACTGATCCACCTTGCGGTTGAGCTCCTCGTTAGCTTGAAGAAGGTGGTGCAAGCGGTCATCGCGGACCGGCACAGAGAGGGTAGATTCACGTGGTCTCTCGATCACAGATATGGACGGAGCACCGATATCAATAATCTTGTCGGCCATCCGCGCTAGTGAGTCGATGGTTTCTGTAAATGATACACTAAAAATCATTCGCACCTGCTGTGGCAGTCGCTGTAAGAAGAGTTCGCGTAGGATGGAGGCTTCCCCGATCAGGTGTCGCATATGCGACGCAGAAGCTCCGTAGGCGCTCGGTCACCGAGCTCTTCCGAAGTTATTAGCTGCTGCAGCCTACGCTGTTCCGACTCAGTTGTCCGGTGTATGAGCTCGTCTTTAAGGGTGTCGTAGGGGTTGTTAGGAGGTGGAGAACGCAGAATGTCTCTTACGATGGCGATGACAGCAGGTGGTAAAGCGCCGATGACATAGTCGTACCTCGCTGTTTGCGACGTTACCCGATGTCGCCGGAAGAGTGGCTCGATGCTCAGAAACCAGAGTTCAGAGTCCGCCTGCCTAAACTCCGGGAGCTTGAGAGTAGCGACGACAGGGTCAGGTACCGTGGCATTCGGCGTGGCGTCGCTGTTGGGCAGGGTCAGCCGAAATGAACGGGGCTGAAGAAGCAGAGTTGGCCGTGACGCTTGGTGCGTTGGCGAAAGGACGAGTAGGTGCGCGTTCCCGCTCGAAGTCCGGGTCACCACTTGTACAAAGACGAGCGGCGTTTGGTTTCCTACATATTTTATTTATCTCTGCTCTGGCATGGACGTCCACAGACGTTGTCGTTCTTGCTGGCGTGATCGTGCTGCCTCGAACACGCGGAGCAGCTGCGGAACAACTTATGACGGCTTGCCATGTATTCTTCAATGAAAACGGGTTAGTGAGGTGCAGCGCTGCCAAATATCGCGCTGTCATATACCGGGTTCCTGGTAGACTACGTCCACTACTATAGCCACGAGGAGGTCGTGACCGCGGCTATGGCGGCGCCTTCGCTGGCGCTATCTGGCGGTAGAAGCCTATATTTTAAAGCAGCTTTGATCTAGTGCAGCTCATTGACGATCGACCCATATGTTTGTCAATGTTGCGCGTGAATGTCCCTGCCCGGCTGTCACTCTTGACTGCACCCGTTTAGAGTGTAATCTAGCCTAGCGAACGAGTCGCTTGCAGTCAATAATGGACGCGTCTCTTTGAAATATCGCTAAAAGCTGATCTCGAGGGGTCCGGAAATCATTGTCGGAATCAGTTGCCTCGCTCGGAATGTCCAGTCGTACTGCTAGAGAGTACACTGTAGTACTGCAGCGTGTAACGGACAACTGCTTGAGCCGGATGTTTGGGTCGCCATGCGCAGCTGCACGCATTCTGTTCGCCGGACGTCACGTTGTGGTTGGCTCGATAAACTCCAATTACGAGAACGCGAAACGAACTACGAAAAGAAACACTAGAAATACTGTTTCAAGTGCAACGCGTGCGTCGATAGTATGCCTCGCCCTGCGGCTGTAACCACGGGGGAAGGAATAAGCTGCAATGAATCAGCCGTTCTCTCTCTCTCTCTTTGTCTGTTGCGTGTCGCCATCGTGTTCTTTTTGTTTCGTTCCCGAATGCACGCGGTGCGGCTCTGGTTTCGCGCGGCCGCGTCCGATGAAACTACACGGCGGCATTAGCGCGCGAACTGTCTTCTAGGCTGATATCATTCACAACGGCGTGTACCTTTCTTAGCGCCGCCTGCCAACATCAGCTGTTGGTCGTTATCTCCCGCGTTCTCCGTTATCGCGGGGATCCGAATAACAGGCCTCCTATAAAGAAAGCTTCACTTTTCGAGACGAGCCCGCTGCAGTGCCCGAGGAAGTTGCACCGCGTACTTCAGTATGGACGTGGGTGAAAACATTTTGTTATTTAGATGGTCGTAAAGGGACAAGTCCTGGTGCATGAACTTGCGTTTACTTTAATCTGGCTGGCGACGAGCTGCTTTGATAGCGTTGTGACTAAACCGATGCCAATCTCGAAAGTGTGCCGCTGTGGGTATTTTGCAGAGCTGTCAGCCCTAGAAAGAGAGAGAACTAAATTGCAAACAAATGCAATTCTTAATTTTTTTCGTGAACATATCTAGATTGCAGATCTCAGTGTAGCTACAAAAGCAGTATCATGAGAGCCATTTCAGTTTAAAAAAGTGCAGATAGACCTACATAGTTGAGAATGAGGTAACATCATGATTAACGAGGCAGCACAATCAACAGAAAAGCAAGAGTTATCATTGTACTTTTGGGTGAAGTGTATTACCTGGAAATCGTGGATCGTCGGTGTGTTGGCACTCTTACAAGTCAATTTTGATGTTGAATTTTGCATTTAGATGTTTCTTTGGATAGCATTTGTCAGGTTATGCTTAACATGGCCAAATAATTTGAGTTATTAGAGCCATCAGTCCATATCAGAAGTAGCATAATGACAGTGCTAAAAACACTTCCATATGAGGAAACACTGCTGAGCACTTGCAAAGTTATATCATCTTTCTGTAAATTGAAATGTGCCCTGGACATGGTGCTTTCAGAAATGCATGTCACTAACTTACAAAGCAAAATATGCACCAGAAGCTGCTTCCTTTTCAAGCTGGGTCTATGTTAAGTAAAGGATTTGTATTAAACTTAAACCTCCATGAAACAAATCCAGATATAACAAAATATTGTTTATAACAAAGTAAGTAAAGAAAGGTCTTGCAATGAATATACCTTTATTACAAATGGAAACATACCTTTATAAAGAAGTTTAGATATAACAAACTTATTTTTATGTAAAATGCAACTTTGTTTTAAGGAGGTATGAAGGTATTCACTTCTGTTTCTTATTGTTTGTTGATCATGGCAACCTGATTTTTGCGACAATAACAAAGCACTCAAAGGTATTAGAACTGAAATCAATATATTATCCTGGGCCCTACTTTTCATGCACATGACAAGGTGCTTGTAATGACAGTATACTGCTTCGGGCTAGCTCGTACCCTTCGTGCTATCACTTGCTAGCTGCTCATGAAAGGGGTAATAGGCAACTACTCATTTGTAGCAAGAGGCCACAAAAAAATCCATGGCAGTTTCTCAAAAAAGGAAAGCACCTGGTTGAAGAAACATTTGGAGATTGAACCCGGAAACATCACGCAGGAATGCGCAGAACTCTATAGCAATAATTTGCGCCCATGTGCTTTGAGTATTTTACTACTTTGTAGGGGTGAGCGAATAACCGAAAATTTCTAAGAACACATCAAATAGAATTGTATTTGATTTGGTGTACAATCGACTAGTGCAAATTTGAATAATCGAATATTTTTTCTAATAGTCTTCAAATAATTAGCACTAATGGGAAAACACCACAAGAACAGCATGTTGTAAAAGTTAGGGATCATTTTTCTTTTTTTTAAATTGGTGAATCGCCAAGGCGCATGCAATTCAAACTTGTACGGTAATGCCAAAGGATAGGCGGAGTCTGTCTTTCACTCGTCATTGTCTGTGTGTGTTAGCACAGTTAATGAGCCTAACTAGCCCGACTTAGTGCCTTGCTTTAAGACGAAGTGTTACTGAAGCGAATGCGTCCTCTATTCATTATCACTTTCATGAAATTCGTGGTCATTCACCAAACAATAACTTTTCGATTTGAGTGTTATTTAAAAGCTGGTGACTGAGTATCCCCTCGAATACTGGAGTAATTGCTGTAATCACTTCACCCTGCAGCTAAGAAGCACATTGAAGGCTGTAGTTGTACGGGCATACTTCAATTTACGTTATTGTGGTATTTTTTGTTGGTTAAACGTAACGGTAGCATTGCGTTCTCAAAACTTGTGAATACTTGTTTGAAAAAAAAAATGTAACATTCCAGACTTGTCTTCAATGTGGTTGCCATATTGAATAAGCTATTCAATATGGCAATGAGAAATGAGAAAGCTATTCGAATAGGATGCGATTCATATTTGATTTGGTTATAAATTTTCACTATTTGCACACCTCTTACTAATTTGCCCTCGCACTGGTTCGTCTCAGGGTCTATCCCTGGACTAAGACAAATTTTTTTCAACTAGAAGTGTTCCATTCTTAGAAGTCCACTTAGAGAAGTCCTTGTGGCTCTGTACTACAAACGGGTGGTTCTCCATTATTTCTTTCATGATACTTCTGCCACCTTGCGGGATTCCGTGCAACTCAATTACAATATCGCTGGCTGCTTTATGCATAGTTACTCGGCGCCTTGAAGTTTAACGAATTGACTGCAGCGCCTGTTTATCTGCACAGGTGAGCAACATTGTGAGCCTGTACCGGGAGATTGCACGCGTGCCAGAGGCACGTGATGCATTTGTGCATCTGGGCCAGGACGGTCAGTCTTTGACTGTGCACACTCTGTGGGAAGTGCGCGATGTGGAACAAGGGGAACAGGCCCTCTTCTGTCGCCACCACCTGGGTCTGTTGGATGATCAGAACAAGCTCAGCTTCCAGGCCATCGGCCATCCCCAGGAATGTTCGTCGGAGTGAGTTTTCACTTCTTTCAAAGGAGGGATGATGCACTGAATGTATCGGCATGTACATCGTGACTCAAGATTAGGCTCAATGAGCCAATGCTGAGAGAGCCACATATAAACACACTCATCGATTCACCGACTAAATGATTTCCCATTGAGGTCTAAATATGAAAGCTCATTCACATACTGAGTAAAACGAGTAAAAATAAAATGATTTTTCTAACAGAACAGAAAATTAATTATTAACAATATCAAAACCATCACGCTTGCGGTGAGAAGGCTTGGCCAGCGAAAAAATGTGCATAAAAAAAAATAGGGATGGCGATGTCATGTTGAAACTCTCGCACAAATCGCTGTGACATCCGAGATTTTGACGATGTCCACTATGGCCTATGTCGGTTGTAATCGGCAAATATGAAGTACATTGTCCTTTGAGCCAGCCAACGACTTGACATACCAATTTCAGCATATTTTGTTAAACCATTGCAGAGGGGGAGGTCAACTAGAAATTTATGGGGTCATGTGCAGAAATTTCGGTGTAAATATAAAGATGAATCTTCCACCTTGATTTTTCTCTTCTGTTAATGAATCTGTAATGGTATAATTAGCAGTATAGCTTCAAAGTATAATTAAGCGGTATAAACTGACTTATTGTTTTACTTTGGTGTCTCTTTGACGCTTCATAGAGAGTATTTACTGTAAATGTTCGAGCTGGACATGGTATTGGAATTCGTTTCTTTCGTTTTACCATTCCTATATTTGTGATTTCCTCCGTTTTTTTTTTTCTGCAGAATACTTACAGCATTTTCTCAGTCTGGGTGCCACAAGGCAGTCCTGAGGAAAGTCACTAAGAAAGGAGAAACCAAACAGATGATGGAGGTTTGTATCTCATGTTTACTTGTTTTTAGGGCAAGAGCAATAATTACGCATGATAATGAATGCAGTGGATTTATATGTTTGCCTTAACATTCTTATGTTGTAACGGAGCTCTAGAGTGAATGTACAGGTTTTTTTTTTTTTTTGAAGTGTGTTCTTGCTCCATGCATAATTTGCAATTTATTTTCCTTTCTTAAGCATATTACCGTTCACTATGTTCAAGTAAGGAAAGTTTGGCCAATGTGCATTTGCTTTTGATACAGTGAAAATTGTTCAGACCATGAAAAATCAGTGTAAGAGAATGACCTAACCTGATCTTTTTTAGCAACTGCCACAGGAAGCAAATAAAAACCACCAGGCCTGCGTGCAACGCGCGGCACAGTCACGGCGAAAGCTGGAAGAGCAGCCTTTCAGAGCCTTCTCTTAACTCTCTTTGGGTAACTGCTAGAAGCACTCAAATAACCATAATTTTTGTGTAGTAGGCCGACATTCACTGTGCTATTCTTCATCATTCTTCGGAGAAGCGTGGTATCCGCTACGCACTTCCAAGGAATTTGGTGCAAATATTTTATGCAGTGGCTGTCAACAATGAGGATTTATGCCTGAAGTGGGTATGCACAACGTTTATAGATACTTTTTCAGTTCCGTAACTCC